>NC_143179.1:14254924-14557954 GCF_047325235.1 Durio zibethinus
TCAACCCTGACATATCATGGTAAGACCAAGCAAATATATCTATGAATTCTCGAAGTAAATCTACCAAACGTTATCTATCTCCTGATGAAAGTGAAGTACAAATTTTGACATCTTTCTTATTCTCTCTATCTCTTAGATTCACTAAGTCAACTATCCCTGATGAGGCTCAATTGGCTTATTTTCTTGTTCAATCAATCTCATTAGGTCCGGAGGCATAACATATTGCTCAAAATTCTCTTAATTGTCAAGTTCATCAATGTTAATTGAATTTTTAAAACTAACCTCTTGATTGTTATCATAATTATCTTCATATTCATTTAAAGACCTGAAATTAAATGAAATGGGATATGTTGGCAAGATGTGTTTGGCAAAATAGCAATAATGAAGACACAAGAAGAAATGAATGAAATTGCATCCTTCCTAATCTTTATTAAAAAAATAAAAGATAAGTGGCCCAAACAAGAAAGATCACCTTAATGCCTTAGGCAATAACTATTGGGATGTACAATTACATTGAATTAGTTTCAAAAGTTAAAGGCACTTCAATGGCACTCAAATTGTTCAACTCATAATCTGGCAGACAAAAACAGACCCACCCTTCTTGATTAAGCCCCACTTTATCTTCAATAGCATGGATGGTTAACTTAGTAAAAGTTTTTTCCATATTTTTTTTTGTATCTGGGTACATAGATCCTTCAAGTCTGAAAGTCTTAAACAGGTGTGGGATAACCATTAGTCTTACTGTTTTACCTGTTAGCCTTTTCTTGATCTTTTATTTTACTATTTCATAACCTAAGCCTAACCTTTCACTATTGTCTACCACTGTCAGGGGTTCTTTTATCTCTTGCAAGTTTTTGCCTAACCCTAATCCTGGATACCAGCCCTTATCGATGACTTGGCTTATCACTATCCTTGAAAAAAACTAATTTTTAAGTCTTTTACCTGTAGAATTAACTAGCTCAAAAGATCGATAGGAGCATTCTACTACTTCTTCGATAGTCTTTACATACGGAGCATTCAACGATTGGTCACTAGCATGTCTTCCTCCCCAACTACCACTACCAATTGACCTTGTACATTAAACTTGATCTTTTGGTGCAAAATAAAGGGCACAACATCTGCCATATGAATCCATGGCCTTCTCAATAGACAGTTGTAGGATGGTGAGATATCTATCACTTGAAACTTCGCATTAAAAGTGCACGATCCAATTTACAAGGGTATCTCAATATCCTCTAGGACTTCTCTTCTGGTCCCATCAAAAGCTCTCACGATTATTTGACTATCTTTCATATAGGAGTAATCAATGGGTAACCTTACCAAAGTTGACATAGGCATGACATTGATAGCAGAGCCATTATCAATAAAGACTTTGGTTATAATATGGCTCTTGTACTTGACCGTGATATGTAAAGCCTTGGCATTTTCCATTTCTTCTGAGGAAATCTCATCATCGCTGAATGAAATGTAATTTAGCATGACTAGATTTTTAGTCAGGTGGTTCATATATTTAACAGATACATTATGTGCCACATATGCCTAGTTCAATACTTTCAGCAAGGTATTTCGATATGGCTTCGAATTTAATAGTAGTGATAATAATGAGGTTCGTGCTGACATTTTATTCAACTGTTCAATAACTGAATACTCACTATGTTTTACCAACTTTAGAAATTTACAAACCTCTTTTTTTGACATTAACTTTGGGTGATCTTTCTTAAGTTCTACTTCAGGGTTTTTCATTTTTCTCTTTCTTTGACTTTCTCTCTTCTAGCCTTTTTAAATATTTCTGGAGTGTCGCACCTTCTACTTTGGTAATGCCTCCTACACTAGTTATATTAAAGACGTCAGCTTTAAAGACATCTCCTTCTTGCCCATAAACTACTATATCACAGTCATATTTCTAGGGTACAGCTTTATCATCCTTATATGGGAAGGGAGTCAGAACTTTAAAAGTTATCGACATGGGAATGAGTTTATCTATGATTAACTTTGGCTTATTCCCACAATAAATTGTCACCGACTTTGGAAACACTTTGCAAGCTTATCAGTCATGGACACTTCAACACTTTTTAAGCTTTTCTTTTTTCGTAGACCTCTATCTGGTATGAATCCAAGAACTTTTGTACCTTTTGGTGAAACTGCTCACAAGTTTTGATAGAATGACCCATTACCCCACTATGATATTTACAACTAGTGCTAGTTATATATACTCCATGATAGCTGTGTAAACTCATTAGTTGTATCATGTAAGCTTTCTATAAAACATCAAATAATTGATTGAGAGGTGTCTTAATATCTGCCACTTCTTTCTTCAAATGGCACTTCTGTGCTTCACTTAAAGCATTCACATTATGATTAGGTAAATGATTACCACTAACGTTTGGTGTAGTCACCCCTCATGTATCAAAGCTAATCATTCCATCTTTGATCAACCATTGCACTTTGTGTTTCAAGGCGATGTAATTTTCAATGGAGTGACCAGCAATCCCATAGTGATAGTCACAATGGGCTGTGAGATCATTCCACTTAGGGTAAGGTGGCTTGAGGGACTCTAATTTACTAGGAGCAATAAGATGACTGTTGTAAAGCTCATGATATAATTTTATATAGGTCATTGAGATTGGGTTAAATACAAGTTTTTTACGAATAGTTTGTTGCTCCTATGAACCACCCATTGGGCTAGCTGGATGAGTTTGAGGTCTTGGGGTAGGCTGAGTGGTAGGATTATATGTGGTATTCTGAAGCCTAAGAGAAAGTTAATATGTTTGGGGATAAGATGACTGTACGAATTGTTGGTATGGATAAG
The DNA here is from genome assembly GCF_047325235.1 of Durio zibethinus. Classification (NCBI taxonomy): domain Eukaryota; kingdom Viridiplantae; phylum Streptophyta; class Magnoliopsida; order Malvales; family Malvaceae; genus Durio; species Durio zibethinus. The sequence goes on from NC_143179.1 coordinate 14,257,734, forward strand.
GAGAAGTGTTATTTATAGTAAGATAATATGAAAGGTATCCTTGTGGTGAGTAGGGTTGATAACCCCCAAATTACTGTCTATCAAAGCTCATAGCCTGAACTTCAATCTCTTTATTCTTTAGGACTTTTTTGTTGGATGTTTCACCTCCTTCCAATTTACCATTCTTGATGGCACTCTCGATAATTCTTTCAAAATTACCATATCAGTAAAATTTTTGGTTGCATTCCCTATCATCTTCTCATAATATGAAGATTTTAAAGTGCTAACAAATAGCACTGTAGTCTCTTTCTCAATCAGAGGAGGTTGTACCTGAAAAGCTACATCTCTTCATCTCTGGACATATTCTTTAAAAGACTCATTTGCCTTTTTCTCTAGGTTCTGTAAAGACAAACAATCAAGAGCCAGATCGATAATATGTCGATATTGACTGATGAAGTCATGAGTCATATCATTCCAAGAACGAATGTGGGTTTTGTCCAGCTGGACATACCACCTGGTAGCAGAGCCTGTAAGGTTATCTTAAAAAACATGCATTAATAATTTTTCATTATGAGCATGGGCTACTATCTTTCGATAATACATAGTGATATGAGTTTTGGGGCACTTCGTACCATCATATTTTTTAAATTTTGGTACTTTGAACTTTGGTAGAATGACTACATCCGGGACTAAGCACAGCCTAACAGCATCAACAGAACCATAAAATCCAATCTCTTCTACAGCCTGTAACCATTGTTCAAGCATACTAATCTTTGGATTTTCCTGAGACTCCACCACTTTTACTTTTTTTTCTCCTTATTTTTTAAGTCATCTAGATTAAGAATCGATTCTACTACCCTTTTAGTAAAGATAGGATTTATATAGCTATGATAATATCATGGATTGGAAGCTGATGGTATTTCAGGATATGTAGGATATACGAAATGTTGTTGTGGAACCTCTTGTATAGACTAGGCTTGAGGTGGACCAAAACATAAAGGATACAAAGGGTCGACCACTTCTTATGATGGGGGGCTTTGTTGGCTTGTGTTTTTTTTTTTTCTCTTGTTTAACTTATTAAGAGTATCTAGAATCTTACTCAACTCATTCTCAATCCTCTCCTGTGCTTTCTCTAACTTTTTAAATCTATGAGAAATTTTTTGCTCCATTTGTCTGGCTCTGGCTCTTATGTTATATCAATGGATAGGGTTCTCGCTAGATGGAGCTATCATTGAACCTTAAATATCATATCTTAGAATTAGTAAATTTGTATGACTATCTCATGGTTACTTTGTTAAGTGTAATGAGTGAGAATGCAATGAATGAAAATGCATGTATGCAAAAAACATTTATCTTAATGACGATATTTAACCAAAGATTTCATTTATTCCAAAGAACTTTTATTTACATTGAGTTTATCATCCTAGAGTTATAACCATAAAATCATTTGTTTTGCTCATATTGAACCTTGGCTTGCTCGATGAAGTTCAACAAATGTTATCCATGTTCTCCTACTGAGGCCACCACTTGTTTCAATGCCTCTGCCTCTTTTACCATCTCTCTTGCCTTGCATACCCCTTTACAAATTTGGGTCGCTAGGTGCTCAATATACTTCTGTCTTCCTAAGTTCTCTCTTTTACCACACCAGACTTAGTATGATAACTCTCTATGCTTTCTAACCAATGCAGCAATATGGTCTTCTTGTTTATTCAACATTTGTCTCAATCTACTTAGGTAGCTATTCAACATGTTATTCTTTGTCTATACTTAGGTACTTTCTTCTTTCAATTCAACATATTCTTGTTTCAATCTTGCATTCTTTTTAGTCAGCTCAATAATTATTATCTCTTTGGCCCTTTTTCTCACACATAACTTTTTACGTTCTTGGTGTAGCTCTGCTAGGTCTTCAACAGTTGTATCAGGTTCTCTAACAATCTTGTAAACTTTTGCTTCATGTCTTTCAGCTCTATCTTTCTACTGATCTTTTTCTTCTTTAAGCTTCTGGATTTTTTACTTTAACTTATCCTTTTCAAACTCAAACTCTTTTATCGTAAGCTCTAATTTTGATGAGGTCTCTTCAAACTTTTCTCCTGTTGGCGATTGAAAGCTTTCATAAGTGAATACCATTTTTTATCTTCATTTTACTCTTCAAGGTAAATACCCTATAATGAATTTATCAGTAAATGATCCAGGACTCACTCTTTGGGGTTTTTTCCATGCTTTAATCATCTTATTCATCCTCTGAAATGCTTTTGGCTCGCTGTAAGAGAAATCTAACTGATGAAGCCTATGTATCATAGGAATGAACTGTTCTGCCATAAACTGTTTTCTCACTAGGAGTAGTGCATAATTTGTTACTCCTCATAACCCCAAAAGTGGGACCACAATATTATTCCCACACTAATACAACATAGACTCATGATTCATCTATGAGACCAACCATCTTACTTCGACACCAGTCAATTTTTATAAGAAAGCTATCCATTCCTTTTTAGACTTTTGTTCTGACTATCCACTTTCATATAATTCCTTAATTAGAGCTCGATTACGGATATAAAGCTTCAAGAAAGCACCTTTTCTCCATTCAAAATGGCTTTTCATCCATAAGTATAATAATTGTATGCAACCTATAAAGTACCCTCCATTTCGATGACAGTAACTCAAAGATCTGATAGTCTCTACTAATATTATCGTTGAAGGATTACAACCATTGATCACACTCTCGAAGAAGTCAACCATCACTATTTCAATGTAACCCAAAACCTTTGGAAATATCACCATTCCATATATGGCTAAGGTAAATACATCTAACCCCCATTCTTCGTTGGCATGTTGTACTAGAAACTCATGAAAGAACTTTCACGGTGCATAAACTTATTCTTATTTCTTCTTTGTATGAGAATCCATAACTTCTTTGTCTATCCCCATGAGTTGAGCCAAACCCTTACGAAATCCTAACTTGTATTTTTTGACATATATCTTATCAGGAGCCTTAAGGTGCAAACCCAATAAAATTGAATATTCTTCGATGGTTGGTGTCATATCAATTTCATTGAAGATGAAATACTTGTATGCAAGATCCCAAAATTACGCTATAGCTCTGATTAGTTGATCATCGATAACTACTATAAGAAGGTGTGCTATATGCCTATTTCTTTAGCAAAACTGCTCTTATCTTGACGGACTCATCTTCTTCCATATATCAACCAAATCTTTTAGATTATTTTATTTGAAGAGGATAGATGTTTCTTGAGACAAGGTAGAATTATGTTTGATTGGTAAGCAATCCCTTATCTTCATTTAAATCTTTTCTAACTGGACCTTTACTTCGTTGGGTGACTCACAAAGTGCTAATACAGATGAAAAACAAACTAGTCGTTCTATGGAATCCATGAAAATTTTTGTTGAAGATCATCTTGGGAGTTGGTTATGCGTGGGGAAGGATTAGCACCCCCACAACGCCCATGAATTGGTACCATTTAATTACGCACTATTTTTGGTGTTGGATAAAAATGATTTTAATTTGAAATTTAACACTAATACCCTTCATTTGAAAAAAAGATGAAATTTTGCTAAAATATTTATTTAGAACTATTGAGAAAATCTTTAAGTTAAAGAATTATCTTAAAATTCTTCATCATCTAGGCAGAATTTAAAATAACTCTTTTCGCTTAAGATTTAACACAATAATCCTTAAAATGAAATAACAATCTTTATAGAAACTAATTGTTAGTAACTCTCTAACGTCTAGGTAAAGTACCAAGAATTATTTCTTTCGGAATGTTATTTTTAATTTATTTTATAATATCACAAAAATATTATTTTTTTTACTATAATATATTTTATCACTGAACAACAAATTAAAGAGAGAATAATACAATCAATTATCGATGATAACATGCTAACATATGTATGCTAATGAATGTCATTTACAATTAAATGCAATTTAAGAGTTGGATTCTTAAGTATAATGAGACCACCCCGACTCTCCAACATCTAGACAGAGCTTAGGTGCGACTGTTTATATTTAAGATCTCAATTTTATTGTACTTTTTATTTATTAATCTTATTATTAATGTGAATTAAGAACTCAGTGTGAAAAACTTAATGAAATGGAGTTTCCTGAATACCCCATCATCTAGGCAGCATTCGGGAACAAACCATCGCATGCGAGACTTCCACACGTGTCCTTAAAGTTTTGAAATAGATTAAGGGTAAAATTTTATGGTTTAGGGTTTAATTAAAACGCGAACATCTCTAAAAATTCCCATCATCTAGGCGGACTTTTAGAGTAAGTTCAAAATTTTTTATAATTTTTGAAAACTAGTTAAAAATTTCTTATATATATATTTTTATGAAAATTTATTAATAATAATTCTCCAACATTTAGGAGGAATTATTTGTTTGAAGAAATATTTTTTATTCCCTCCAACATCTAGGCAGGAAAAATAAAAAACTTATTTTATTATTATTACTATTTGAACATTTTTAAAATATATTATTATTTTTTTATATTGTTTTCATTTTATTATTATTAATAACAATTAAATATTTATCATAATAAATTTAAACATTTATGCATAAATATATAAAAAATACTTAAAATAAGAAAAATAATATTATGTATAAAAAAATTAGAAAATTAAAAAAAAAATTTTTTTTACCTGAACCAGACCGGTCAACGGTCCGGTCAACGACGGTTCAACGGTTCGATCTGGAAGCGGTCGGTTGGTTCAGTGGTTCAGGCCGATCCAAGGAGCGGTTTGGTTCGGTCTGATCAAGCCGGTCCAGAGCCGTTGAGAAGTCGGGTTAGCGGGTCGATTACGCGGACCACGGGTCAGGTTCGGGTCAACGCGCGGATCCTCCTTAGTTTACACGACATCGTTTTGGGGCGTTTATTGAAACGACGTCGTTTTGGCTATTGACAGTTTATATAAAAGTTAAAAAAAAATTTTCCTTCATTCCTTTCACTCTTTAGAAAAAAAAAAGCTTATTCTCTCTCGCCTTTTTTTTCTCCGGCCAAACGCAGATGGTCGGCAGACCGTTCTTTCGCCGCTACCGCCGCCGTTCACCGGTCACCAACCGCCTTTGATGGTGGTAAAAAAATTCTCAAAAAATGCCAAAACGTTCCCCTCGACCTCCTGAGTTCAGATCCGAGGTCCTTTTCTCCAAAAAGTGTCCCCACTTTCATAGATCTGGTAATAAAGTTTTGGTAGGATCCCTTTTTTTTGTATTCTGACTTTATTATTATTATTATTTTTAAATTGACCTTGATTTTTTTTTGTGTAGGGGCTCTCGGCGTTGGGTTCCTCCCTACAGGGATGACTGTTTGATTTTTTTTTGTGGTTTTTTTTTTGTTTTTGACAGAATCTCCCCCTCCTTCTTCTCTTTGTTTTGGCTTTGCTAGGAGCTCTATTTATAGAGCTCCAGCCATACGCGTTTGGAGGGAAAGGCATGGGGCTCGATCACGGGATGTAAACACGAGCCCTGTGCCTCTTTTATTTATTTCTGTCTTATCTGGTGTTTGTCAACGGAAGGAGTAATTAAAGGGGTGGAGGGTAGGGTCTGGTGGCAGTGGCGTCGGGGACTGCACCACTGCCATCCTTAATTTTTTTTGTCTTCTGTTCTCTTTTTTTTTGGTATTTTTTTGTTTTGTATTTTGTATTATTTTTGGTTTTTTTTTTGTATTTCATACTTTGTAACATTATTGTTTTAATTTTATTTTATTTTGGGACAAAAATTGATGTCTACAATTTACCTAAAAATATCTTTAACTAATGCTATTAAATAAAAAAGTTTTTCATTTCTACACTTATATTCCAATGGAATTTGCTGTGTTATACTCATGTATGTTGGGAAAAAACAAACACCCATGCGCAGCAACCACACATAAAATAACAAGCTCAAATCAAGAATAAAAATACACAAATATATTTGGTTCGACCCAACTCAAAATGGCATACTCCAAACCTAACCCACTATCAAATAAATCTTTACAATTGTGAGACTTTTAGAATGAGAAAAGTCTCCTAAAACTCCTTCCTCAAAACTTAACCCAAAACCCAATTACACCCTTTAATAGCCTACTCATTTAGCTATTCTCTTGGCGTCTAACTCTCTGGGGTTACTAAACTAAAACCAAAACATCTTATTTATAAGGGTGAAACCCTTTATACCTTTACTAAACTCCCGATGTTAGATACAAGATAAATTCAAACTTACTTAACTTTCGATGTGGGATTCTAAGATTCAAGGTAAATGCCAACAAATCTTCCCTTGACTTGAATCTCCAAACACTTCAACAGTATCTGCAAAGCTAACATGCTTACCTTTCTTCTTTTCTTTCATCACAGGTATTCCAACAACTGAGCCTCCATCAAACATGTATAAGTGATTGACCCTATTCCCTTGTAGAATCACCTATCATTCTTATACACTTTCAACCAATCATTACTATCATAAAATGTGTACCCCCGAGAAGCTAACTCACCCAAAGCAATCAAATTGTAGTGACAATTTGGTACATACCTTATATGACGAAGTGTCCTAATAACACCATTGTGAGATCTAAGGCGAACACTCCCAATGCCTTGAATCTGCACTTTTTTTTTGTTAGCAACCACAATATCCCTATACTTTTCATTCTTATTCAACTCCACAAAGCAGCTCCTATCATTACAAACATGAACTATAGCAGCTGAATCTAAAATCCAACCTTTATCACTTTTCAAAGTCTGAGTCTCATCCACACAAGTTGTCAAAATAACATCATCATCATCAAACACGACAGCAGCAGTATCACTTTTTTTTTCATCTGATTTCTTCTCATCATTCACCCTTTTGAAAGCAGCCATATCCCTTCTCAGCTTCCTGCAGCGCACTTGGATATGTCCCTTCTCACCACAATAATAACATTCTACATCACTGTAATCTTTATCTCTTGACTTAGATCTCCATCTTGATCCATCAATCCTCTTTTAAGTCCTCCCTCGATCAAAACCCTCTACAGCTAGTGTACTCCCCTCAGGTGATGAGTTCTGAGCTCCCATAAACCTTTCATTCTCACGCAACAGGGTAGTCACATCATCTAACTTCAAAGTAGACCTGCCCACTAACACAGTCTGAATTAAAAGCTTATAAGACTTGGGCAAAGATGACAGCAAAATTAAAGCCTTCTCTTCATCTTTTAACTCATCAACAGAAATCGATAGCAATTGAAAAACCAATATATTAAACTCATTCAGGTGATTATGAAGACTCATATCTTCTTTCATCTTCAGAGAATACAGATCCATCTTCAAACATAATCTATTAGTCAATAACTTCGAAGCATAAATACCTTCAAGCTTATCCCACAAACTCTTTGGAGTACTCTCAGTCAACACATTATACTTTACTTCTGGAGCTAACGTCAATCTAATAGTACTAATAGCCTTCTTCTGAATCCTATTCCAATTAGCATCAGACATTCCCTCAAGCTTACTACTTTCTAATGCTTGATCCAACCCTTATTGTACTAACAGATCTTGAATCGTACTTTGTCATAACATAAAATTATTCTTTCCATCAAATAACGGAATCTCAAACTTAGGCATAGACATACCAGACATACCTTCTTCAGACATCTTCAAACACTGCTTCACGATCTCTTGGGTCCACGAACCTTAAACCTTGAACCTCGCTCTGATATCACTTGTTGGGAAAAAACAAACACCCACGCGCAGCAACCACACATAAAATAACAAGCTCAAATCAAGAATAAAAGTACACAAATATATTTGGTTCGGCCCAACTCAAAATGGCCTACTCCAAACCTAATCCACTATCAAATAAATCTTTACAATTGTGAGACTTTTAGAATGAGAAAAGTCTCTTAAAACTTCTTACTCAAAACTTAACCCAAAACCCAATTACACCCTTTAATAGCCTACTCACTTAGCTATTCTCTTGGCGTCTAACTCTCTGGGGTTACTAAATTAAAACCAAAACATCTTATTTATTAGGCTGAAATCCTTTATACCTTTACTAAACTCCCAATGTGGGATACAAGACAAATTCAAACTTACTTAACTTTCGATGTGAGATTCTGAGATTCAAGGCAAATCCCAACAATGTATAGATAGAAATAAAAAAAAAAACAAAAAACAAAGTTTTTACCCTTGATTTACATTTTTCACAATTCAAAATCAAATTATAAACCAAATATTTTATTTAGACTTTACACTTAAAAATTTAATGTGATTTCAAAAAATTCGTAAAAGGTTTGTCTGAAAACATTTGATGACAGTTAAACTCCAAATATTGTGTATCTTAGAAGGTTGCTTCCAACTGCATTCAAGGTAGAATTTCATCAAATTGACTATCATTTATGCTGCAAAAATGGATGGAAGCCTTTTATTGATGCACATTGTTTGAAATATGGCGATTTGTTGGCTTTCAAATACAATAAAGACAACATTTTTATGTCTATGCATGTGTTGCATCGAACTCCATAATCACAACAAATGACTTTCAAAAGATAAAAGATACTATCTATATTTCAATTGTGGTATATTTATTACAAATGAATTCAATTAATATTAAATTTTTTTACTATTTATAGCTAAAAAAGATAGAAGAGATAGAGAAAGTTCCTCATAGAGTCAACAAAGGAATGCCAGTGGAATCATTGATATACATGATTCAACCTTTGATTTAGACGATGAGAATGAAATTGATCTTAATGACAGTGTTGATGAAGATGCAGATGATATTCAATTTTTTATCCTTCTACGTAGCATGACAAAAGCAAATGTCAAATCATCATACCTCATAGTAATAAACAATCCATTGAATATTTTGATACTTTACTATATTTTAAGAATTGAGGTATTGAAAATATTATATCTAGATGATTATGATTTGTTATTTTGGAAAAAAAGATTTACAACATTAAATGATTATTTCATACAACATATCTCTACTTCATTCTGTGAATTATATCTACCAAAGCATGCTGTGGATATCACATTAAAGATTTTTGGCATCAACAAAGTTTAGTACAATTCAAATCGAATGATAAAAATAAAATTTTCTCTACTAGATAAAAAAAATTCACAAAAGACAATAATTTGAAGATCAATGATGTCTATATTTTTCACATGGTTAATGAAAGCTTCTTCAATATTACAATCCATCGTAAATAGATGTTGTAATCTAAACTCTCTTTAGTTAAGTTTTACTTTATATATTATGTTATTTAATCATTTTGGACTTATGCTTATTCTTCACTTTAAAATGTGACAATGCTAATGGAGCTGCACATGTTAAAGATTTTGATGTACCTTTTGCTTTGTCTATGGTTTATTATTATTATTATTATTATTATTATTATTATTATTATTATTATTGATTACCTTTGAGTTTAAATTCTTTTATCAATGTTTTTCCTTTATATATAACAAGCTTATTCTACTTATTATTTAACTTTTCACCTTTATTATTACCAACATTAGAATGCATGTTGTTGATTTCCATTATTAATGAAAAAATACTACTAAGTCCAACTAAAGATACCAATAATAAATTTTTAAAATTTCTTTTATATCCACATTAATCAAAATAATATTTAAACGTTCATTTAATTTAACATTAATTATTTCCCTACTAAACATCACTTTTGAATATATAAAGAAAAATATGCATGTATCAATTGAATATTTTTAAAACTTGATCAACTTTTCTTCATTTAATCTATTATTAACATTCATTATTTTAAGTAAAATCAACTTACTGTGATAAAAATAATATCAAAAATTTTAATAAAATGTGAAATTTTGTTATATGTATACATATTTTTAAAAATTTGCATATATGAATAAAATACATATCAAAAAATTATTATATCGACAAATAATTACTGCTACATAAAAAAACACTTAAATTATTTAACAAATATTCAATCTAATATTAAATGAGAATATATATACATATATACCTACTCTTTTTTCAATAAAGAATATTATATTCAAAGTTCTTTTAAAATTATTAAATTTCAATTTAGCAATCTTTTTAATTCTAGATCTTACCATTCCTAAAAATTATTCCTTACAAAATTAAAAATAAAATAAACTTCATAAAAATTAATTACACACCTAATTTATATCGACTTTCTTAATTCCAACTTTTACCATTGCTTAAAATTTGGTTGCGAAAATTGAAATCAATATTGAATTCTTGGCAATCAATCATCACCTAATTTATCTAAATAATTTTTTATAAATTAAATATACATTAAATGCAATCTCAACTCCTTATAAAACCTTTAACAGCCCACTACCAACCCAATTAAATATATATATCAAAACCAAATTCTTAAATAAAAACTAAACAACTTCCTTGCATCATTCAAAATACCACACCCCATTCTTTTTCATTATACTTAAACCACAAAAAAAAAACCCTCTTTTTGTCAACAAATATAGCTGGTCATCGTTTTGGCAAACATTAGACTATTAACAAATCCTTCAATTCTTTATCATCTTGGTTGAAGAGAATATTACTCAAGATATTACGGTAAAAGTCACCTAAACACAATTATTTTCTTTATTTTTTATTCTTTTTTTAATCATATTATAATAAAATAGATTTACTTTTAATATAGAATTTATGTTATAAACTTATTTTAACCCAATTTTATTACAACTGCAATTTTAGATGGTATTTTGTATAAAGATGTATTTTTTTTAGATTCACTTATAATTAACATGACTTTGGAGTCTTTTATAAGTAGTTGAACTATAAGATGATTATAAACAATGAACTTTTCTCCAAACAAATAAATTTTTTAATACTTTTTTAATAGTTTAATTAACCATAATGTCATATTTGATTTTTACCTATTTTGTAACTATGATGATTCTAATGTGATTTTTCTTATTTGTTAATATGTTATTCTTAATGAATAAAACATTTATTCATACGTCATTTTAGAATGTACTAAATGATTAATTTGTGATTCATTGAATTTATACCTATGAAAATGTTTATAGATATGCTATCTTATACTTATTGTTATTTTAGATATACCTGAAGGATTTATAAATATACCTATTGTTATTTTTTTAATTAGTTTTTTTTAATAAATTTTCACAAAATTGCATTTTGAAACTTCTTGAAAGATTTAATGGCACAAACTTATCAGTCATTAAAACTCCATCATCTATGTATCTCAAGGATTCTACTTCAAATTTATTCCAAATGGAGCTAACCAAAATTAAAGGCCAACTATACTTACAAAATGGATGGAAACACTTTGTTGATGTCCATTCTCTCAAACCTAGAGATTTATTAAATTTTAGATATAATGAGAATATGATTTTTGAGATTTTTCTTCCTACTAAACTAGGTATATTCATAGCATCAAATAAATTGTTAACAAATTGAATCCATTATTGTTTTGTATATTTATATTATATATCTTTTTTTTTTTTTGTTATAGTGAATCAAAATGAAATCAATGATGCAAGTTCTTTTTTGGTTAATCAACCAAATCCTATTCAAATCATTGATGTTAAAGATTCAAATAATGAATCAAATGACCAGTATCAAAGTTATCATCATGACACATTTGGATATGATGAATCTATTGATGATGATACTCCAATGCTCTACTACTTAATGAAAGAAACAAATGTTCAAAGAACTTACATTTTGGTGATAAACCACATATATACTATTTTCATACACTATTCTACTATTTCATTATTAGTAATTTTTAACTAATTGTACATTAACATGTTTATCATTGACACCTTATAAATAACTATGTAACAATACATTTCATCAAATAATTTATTTTTGTGAACTTCATTGATAACTTTTGCCATAATTTTTTTATAGTAGGAAATTCCATCTAAATCTCACTGCTATCTACAAAACTGCACTACATCTGTGACTTTATTGATTCCTTCATCGAACAAGATTTGGATTGTGCAATGCAAATGCAACAATGGAAACAAAGTGTTCATAAAGGGATGGAAAAAATTTGCTGTTGACAATATCTTGAAATTTGGTGATCTTTGTCTTTTTGGAATCATCAGCCAATTTACTTTTTAAGTTATTATTTATTGTGATTATGAATGAACATTTATAACAATCTAAATTTGTAAGAAATTGATCTATTATGTTTTTTTTTTTTAATTTTCTTCTTACAATTATTAATTTAGTTTCAACTTTATCTTTATATTATAATTTTCATTTTAATATGTAAACAGATCTTTAATTCACAATATCTTATGATTTTTGTTACTTTATCATTTTGACAGAATTCATTTTTATCCTTGATCTTTTTACGCTCTATTTTTGCATTTAGAGTTTCATGAAGCAGAAGATACATTTTAAGCTTTTCGTTAACATTCTTGAATCCATATTGAACTAGACCATCATCTAATTCATTCAGTAGAACCTGTGGAATATTTGTTTTGAATATTAAATATCAAACATAAATATTAACCAAAAAATAATCTAGAATTCTGAATTGGATTTGATGATATCTAATGTCTAATATACTACAATACCTTTAAAGATGATAAAGAAGCAAAAATCAAAATTTATAATTCACAAGATCTGATGATTTTGGGCATTTCATCATTTTGAGAAAATGAATTTTATTCTTTATCTTTTTAGGCTCTATTTCTATGTTTAGAATTCTATAAAGCATAAGATACACTTTAAGATTTTCATTAACATTCTTGAATGCATATTCAAGTAAAACATCATCTACATCACTTAGTAGAACTTATGAAAAATTCATTGTCAACATTAAATATCAAACATAAATATTAACCAAAAAATAATCTACAATTCTGAATTAGAACTGATGATATCCAATGTTTAATATATTATAATACCCTTAAAGATAATAAAGAAGCAAGCATCAAAATCTCTAATTTACAAGATTTAATGATTTCTACTGTTTCATCATTTTCACAGAATACGAAAGCAGGTAATCTAAAGAAAATTCATCTATGTGATACAATTTTTATTAATCGTATTATTTAAAAATAAAATAACAAGGAGAATTTAAGAGGCTAATCTTAATTTAAACAAACTTTTTTTATTTGCTTGCTCAAACATTCTATTAAAGTTTACAGTTGTATAGACAATTTTAAATATAAGTTTTTATTTCTTTTTTCCTTTGAAGTAAATGTAACTTTTGTCTTTATATTTATATTTTTTTTTTCATATTCTTTAACTATGCTTAAACAATATATACAAAAGAGAAAGGCATAAAAAAATGACTGAAAATACAATCATTCATTATACCTATTATTTTTAATATGTCAACTAGATAGTATGTTTATGTTGGATAAAATTTTGTCTTCCTAATTTTTTCCCTAATAAAAACTACGTTTTCTAATTATGTAAACGTAGTACACTTATTATTTTTAATATATCAACAAAATAATGCATTTATACTTGAAAAAAAAATTTGTTTACCTAATTTGATTTTTCCTAATTAAGAATTACGTTTCTGCTATTAAAAATGTAGTATTAGCAATCTTCAGTTTAAACCTTATGATATTACTTTAAAAGATACAATGCTTATAAAATTTATCCCATCTAAATACTCCGTTTGCACACATACAAACGTAGTATTTTATAATTTTTTATTCAATCAAAGGCTTTCTATAAATTTTCACAAAAATAGTCTTTGTAAATATGATATTTTTTTCGATCATAAATTCTTATGATTAAAAGCATGAATTATAGATATGTTATATCAATTTTAACATTTGAATTAAAATTTGCAATTCAAACCATTTATACATCATAATATATAATAAGGTAACATCAAACTAAAAAATAATAAATATTTAAATAAAATATGTTTATACTTTAAAAAACGTAACATTTGAAAGATTTTTTCCCTATTCAAAATTGCGTTTTTGCTTAAAAATCGTAATAGTTGCATTTTTTTTTTATCAAATACCACATTTTACTCTAAAAAATATCGTCATTGTCATTTTTAATTAAATACTCTGGTTATAGTATTATAAGCGTGGTGATTACTATTTTTTTATTGATTTTTCTCCTTAAAAACAAAAATTATAAATTTATTGTCTCCATTCATAAAAATAAAGCTTTGGCTTTTAAGATTTTAATATTTATTTCTAAAGTGGTTTACTGATATTGTATTCCTAAAAATAAATTTATAAATATCACTTAAATAGTTTATTTTTTATATGAAAAACAAAAATAATTTTATAAATATCACTTAGATAGTCCGTTTTTTATATGGACAATGAAATGTTTAAATACGTCATATCTACTATGAAAAATGCAATGCTTAAATTCTTTTAATTAAGTAAAATATCTTTATATTTTAAAAAACTTAAAATTTAGAAAAAAATTTCTCCTATTAAAAACTACATTTCAACTTAGAAATCATCTTATTTGTAATTTTAATTAAACACAATGGTTGACTTTTTTTTTTCTTTGAAACTATTCGATTTCAACTTTTTAATTGGTTAGAATTCCAACACTCATACAAGTTTAGTTAAACTACTTTTCTCAAACTGTGTAAATCCTAACAATAAATCTTTGAAGCTCTTAAAACAACTACAAATTCAAAAAAAAAAAAAATGGTGAATCCAAATGATGACTAGCTAGAATACATTGTGCATTTGGATCATGTTCCATCAATTTTTAAGATTTATGTGAAAATGATATCTCTAAAGATTTAATGGTACTTTCACTAAATATTTCTATTGAATACTCCACTGTATATTTTTTCTATTATTTGTTATAATTTTCCTTCACTTGTTTTCCTTTTGGTTGAAATGTAGAAAACTATTTTAGGTTTTATGAACTGTGTATTTTTTTTAATCTGGATTACCTTCATAAGATACATGTTTTTTTACTTAATTCAAGACCTATTAAAAATATAATCAAAAATTTATTTTTGCTCATTTACATAGAATCTCATAAAAAAAAAAAATCAAATTCTTGCTTTTTTTGTTATATAGATAATAAACTATTCATTAATTTCTATTCTCTAGTTTGTTATCTTAATGCTTTACAATTTAACTCTATTTATTCTAAATTTGTCAATACTTATTAAATAAAATAATAATATTTTTTGGATGTTTTATATGTATGGTTTATGTAGACACCCAATTTGGTCCAGGCCTGGATCAATTGGGCCTGGTCCAAATGGGTAAGTCTAATTTTATTTTGTATTTTATTTTGTTCCTTTTATTTTTATTTTTTTATGTATATATTTTTCTTTATATCCTATGTATTTATTATTTATTTATTATTACTATTTATTAATATATATATATTATTTTTTATTTTATTTATTTTTATATTTTTATTTATCTAATTATATATCTGTTATTATTATTATTTTTATATTTATCCTATAATATTTTTTTGATTTATCTTTTTTAATTATCTAGTATTTTTTTTATTTGATTTTTATTTTGGAAGGTTGAGATTGAAGGCTAAAGAATCCTACTGAAAATGGGGATTTAATCAGAAGAGTTCAGATTGGATTCAAAGATTGAATCCCCGTCCAAAGAGGAATTGGGATTGATCGAAAACTCCTGATCAATCCCTATAAAAGGGACCTCCTGGAACAGAATGAAAGAGAAAAAAAAACAGTGAGCAAAGTTACTGATTTGAGAGATAGAAGAGTATAGGAGGTTAAGAAGTGTTCTGGAATTAGTAAGAATTTTTTTGAAGATTTTTGACGATTTTTTTTTTGGGAATTTCTGAAAAATTTCAGATTTCGGTAATTTTTCGACGAAAGTTGAATTTTTCGACGTTAATTCTGGCTAAATTTGAAGTTTTCGATGAGTTGCCCAGTTTCCAACGAATAATCCCAGAAACCGACCAACTTCCGGTGAACTTTCGACGAAAAAATCCATATTTCGGCGAAAAATTTCAGAATCCGGTGAATCTTCAATCGGAGTTCTTTGGCCTTTTAGAGAGAACAGAGAGAAAAGGGAAGGAAAAGAGAGAGAGGGGAGAAGGTTTCTGTCGAAAAACGAAGGGAACTGCCTTTTATACCCTCTCAAAACGACATCGTTTTGGCCTTAAGTGACCGAGAGGATCCGCGCGTTTTACCGAGATCCGACCCGACCCAAGCGTCGACCCGCATCCTGACCCGCCCGTGTCTGCCCCCTCCGAGCTGAGCCGAGCCGAGCTGAGCTTCCAAGCCGCTCCCCCGAGCCGTTTTCTTTTCCTTGAGTCGAGCCGAGCCGAGCCGTATACCGAGCCGCTCTAGGTTTTTTTTTTTTTTGAATTTTATTTATTTATTTATTTTTATTTATTAGATTAGGTTTAGTTAATATTTTTTTTATTTTTTTTATTTTTGTTTTACTTTTCTTTATTTTATTTTTTTATTTTCATTTTTATTTTGTTTTATTATTCAATTTTCTTTAAATAAAAATAAAAAAGTATATTTTTGGGGAAAAGTTGAAAGTATCAATTTTCCTTAAAAATAAAATTTCAAAAAGGTTTTTTTGAGGAAAAGTTGAAAGTATCAATTTTCCTTGAAAATCAAAATTTTCAAAAAAAAAGGTTTTTTTTGAGGAAAAGTTGAAAGTATCAATTTTCCTTAAAAATAAAATTTCAAAAAAAGAATTTTTTTAAGGAAAAGTTAAAAGTATCAATTTTCCTTGAAAATCAAAATTTCCAAAAAAATATTTCTTGGGGAAAAGTTGAAAGTATCAATTTTTCTTAAAATAAATAAATAAAAAAAATCAATTTTTGGGGAAAAGTTAAAAGTATCAATTTTTCCCGCACAAGAACAATCATCATTTCCTTCCTTTTTATTTTGTTTTTGATTTTGATTTTTCTTTAAATAATTCGACGACGGAGCCTCTGCAAGTGAAACAGTAGTTTTTTCTTGCATACTCTTGAGGTGAGGGAATTTTCTCAATTTTTTGCTAAAAGTATTAGAGTCAATTGAGAATAATTTCTAATAATTAATTACTTGGTAAAATTTTAAGGTTAATTGGATAACACAAATTTAAGCTGGTACCATCTTTTGATGGGCGTTGTGAGGGTGTTATAACCTTCCTTACATGTAACCGAACTCCCGAACCTTGTTCTGGTTAGTAGATCTGAACCTATTCTTTTAGGGACCCTTAAACTTAGGTGTTCCCTGAAAGGACAGATTCTTTAGGTGATCAATCGCACTTAGATAAAAAAGATTGGTAGCGACTCCCTTAAGTCAATGTCTAACGATAAATCCCCGGATCTAAACGTTATGACACATATATATTAATTATTGTTAACCATTGTTTATTAAACTATTTTTAAAATTCAACATGTCCCTACCGTATTTCACAAATAATTATAATACATAACGTTGATGTCATCCTAATGGTCCTAAAGAAATGCACACGCCAACTTATTTGATTCAGTTATTCACCTAAAAATAAAGCTTTTTAAGGTGATTAGAGAAAATTTGTTACAAATAATCATTTAAACTCTGGTGACCATTGTTTCTTTCAACTGGTTGAAGAAAGCTCGTTCTATGTTCTCATTAACTGCAATTAAATATGTAAAACTTAGCATATACTATTTGATCTTTTGTTTAAACTTTAACATTAGTTTTTAGCCATTGTGTGTTTGTTCTTCTATAATGGCTTGCACCTATTGTTTTAACTACATATTAATCTATTTGTAATAATATCTTTAACAAGCTATGAATTTATATCTAAACTTATTCACTATTTTATATCCTACATATTTAATATGCTATCATTCTATTCAATTTATTTTCTTTAGTAAAGACCAATTCCTAGAGCTTTTGCAACAAAACTTTTTTCCTATAAAGTTTTACAATAACTACATTTGAGAAAGATTATACATAGTTTTTCATTGAAAAAAAATACTAAAACTATGTTCGTGTATGTAAAATCGGAGATTTTGTTAAAAATTTTCAAACAATATGTTTTTAAGAATTGAAACGTAGCAAATAATAATATCTTAAAAATGCAAACACCATATTTTTAATATAAGAAATGTAGTTTTTAATTAAAACGTTCAAACATTAATGTTTTATATAAATTTTATGCTATATGCTTTTATGTAGGAAACATAGATTTTTTAGAAAAACCTATTCTCTAGATTGTATACCTTCCATCCATCCATTTAAATAAAAAAATCCCACAGTCTACAAACCCATACAAATATCTCCATTATAATTCATCAATTGCAACAAAAAGTACGATCGATTACAATTCTTTATACAATGGAAATAGCAACAATCTATAGGAACAACCTTTATTTATCATGTTTTTATTTTTTATTTTTTTTACTTATTGTTATAATTCTAATGTTTAAAATAGATTGATAATTTGTTTATGAAGCTTTTCCCCTTTTAAATTTAATTTTACATTTAAAATTGTATTTCTCTACATTCATCATGTTATCCACACAAATTTGACTTTTTCTTTCTTTAATTTTTTCATTTTTTTCAACCTTTTTTTTTTTTCTAAAGAACGTTCAAGGTCACTCCATTTTTTTTCTCAAAACAGTTATCAACATTAATCTTCAACTACTTTATATTTTACATCACCAATTATATATTTAATCTTTTTGAATGTTATGTTATATTTGCTTTGACTGCTTAAAAAAAAATGTACTTACAACAACACGTAGGCACAACGCTAGTTATATAAATAAATGCATAAATAAATCAATAAATAATTTATAAAAATATCAATTTTAATATAAAATAAAATATATCAAAATAAAATTTTAAAAATTATAAATATCAATAAAAGTAAAATATAAAAATAATTTACTAATATATTTTAATTTCACAACTGCAACTCAAATCTCACAACTAGTATCAATATCTTCCGAATCGCATTTGTCTACAATAAGATTACAATATATCAACTTTATTTTAAGGTCATGAGATATCATAATATCTCGTGATATATCATAATAAATTGTAAAAATAATATAACTTAAAAAAATAAAAAAGGTTAACAAGTGAATATTAAAAAAAGTATAAATAATTTTATTTAATTTATTAATTTAACAAATAAAAAATGATATACTTTTTAATTTTATAATATCAATTATTTTATGAAATCAACTTAATTAATTATATTTAATAATATATTTTTATACTTTTTTTATCATTACATTTAGAATTATTAAAACTTTTTTCGAGGATAAGACATTTTAAACTCATTTTATATCTAACGATATGAATTTTATGATAATTTTTATCTTTTTACGTTAATAATTTTTTTATTTAGAATCTTTTAATTTAAAAATATCTTAAGGTATTACAATATCAAATTATATCAATTTTATAATTTTTTTCATTTTTAAAATTTTTTTACATTAACTTTTTTTAGTTTGAAATTATTTTTTATTTATAATAATAATTTTTTTACATTATGAATTTAATTATTTACATTATAATAATATGTTTTTGTACTTGTTCTTATCTTTTATTATATTTAGAATTATCATAACTTTTGTCTTAAGATGTTACAACACTTCTAATATACTTTATGTCAAATTATATAAATTTTATAATTATTCTCACATTTTTACGTAAATACTTATTTTTTGATTGAGTTTTTTTATTTATTTATAATGATAATTCTTTTATGTTATCAACTTAATTATTTATGTTAAAAAATATTTTTTTTTATGCTTGTTCTTATAATTCATTACGTTTAAAATTATTATAACTTTTTCGTAGGGTGTTATGATAGTTCTAACCTATTTTACACCAAATGATATTAATTTTACGACTATTTTCACATTTTTATGTTATGATACTTTTAACATATTTTATGTTAAATTATACCAATTTTAAGATTATTCTCATATTTTTACATTAACATTTATTTTTAGGTTTAGAATTATTTTTTATTTATAATAATAATTTTTTATATTATCAATTTAATTATTTACGCTACAATAAAATCTGTCACTCTTATTCTTGTATTTTATTATATTTAAATTATCAGAACTTTTTTTTAAATATTACAGTATTTCAAATATATTTTATATCAAATTATATTAATTTTATGATTAATTTTATTTTTTTACTTTAACACTTTTTTGTTTAGAATTATTTTTATTTATAATACTATTTTTTTTTACATTACAAATTTATTAAGTTTCAATAATACCTTTTTATGTTTTTTTTTGTTACTTTTCATTACATTTAAAATTATTACAAAATTTTTTTAAGGTGTAACAATACTTTTAACCATTTTACGTAAAATAATACTAATTTTATGATTATTCTCATTGTTTTATGTTAACTCTTAGTTTTTGTTTAAAATTATTTTTTATTTATAATAATAATTTTTTTATATTATCAACTTAATTATTTACATTATAATAATATTTTTTTACGTTTGTTGTTACCTTTTGTTACATTTAAGATTATCATAACTTTTTCTTAAAGGTGTCATGATATTTCTAATTATTTTACGCTAAATGATATTAATTTTATGATTACTCTCATTTTTTTGTATTAACACTTATTTTTTGGTTTAGAATTATTATTTATTTATAATAATAATTTTTTTATGTTACCAAAAATATTATTTATGTTACAATAATTTTTTTTTATACTTATTCATACTTCTTATTATATTCATAATTACTATAACTTTTTGTTAAGACATTATGACACTTTTAATTCAATTTATGTCAAATGACATTAATTTTACAATTATTGTTATCTTTTTACGTTACAACATTGTAACATTTTTTACACCAATTTATTCTCACTTTTTTATGTTAATACGTATTTTTTTGTTTAAAATTATTTTTTATTTATAATAATAATTTTTTTATGTCGTCAACTTATATTTATATTACAATAAAATTTTTTATGCTTGTTCTTATCTTTTATTATATTTAGAATTATCACAAGTTTTTTATAAGGTATTACAACACTTTTAATATATTTTACGTCAAATAATACTAATTTTATGATTATTCTCATATTTTTATGTTAACACTTATATGTTTATTGAATTATTTTTTTATTTATGATACTAATTTTTTTATGTTACCAATTTATTATGTTTCAATAATATCTTTTTACATTTATTGTTATTTTTCATTATATTTAGAATTATTACAAATTTTTTCCTAAGGTGTAATGAAACTTCTAACTATTTTACATTAAATAATATCAATTTTATTATTATTCTTATCTTTTTACGTTAACTTTAACTTTTTATTTAAAATTATTTTTTTATTTGTAACAATAGTTCTTTTATATTGTCAATTTAATTATTTATGTTTTAATAATATCTTTTTGCGCTTGTTGTTACCTTTCATTATGTTTAAAAGTATTACAATTTTTTTTCTTAAAGGTGTTACAACACTTCTAATTATTTTACGTCAAATAATATTAATTTTATGATTATTCTCATATTTTTTTATACTAGCACTTATTTTTTGTTTAAAATTATTATTTATTTATAATAATAGTTCTTTTATATTGCAAAAAATATTATTTATGTTATAATAATATTTTTTTACACCTGTTCTTGCTTTTTATTACATTTAAATTTATTACAACTATTTATTAAGGTGTTAGTCGTTCTAATTCAATTTATGCTAAGTGATATCAATTTTACAATTATTCTTACTTTTTTTACATTACGATATTTCTAACATACTTTTATGTCAAATAATTTCAATTTTATAATTCTTCTCACTTTTTTATGTAAATAATTTTTTTTGTTTAAAATTATTTTTATTTATAATAATAAAATTTTTATGTTGTCAACTTAATTATTTATATTATAATAATAATATCCTTTTACACTTGTTAACTTTTATTACGTTTTGGATTATTATTACTTTTTCTTAAAAAAAATTATGATATTTCTAATCATTTTATGCTAAAAAATATCAAATTTGTGATTATTTTTATCTTTTTATATTAACACTTATTTTTTAGTGGTAGACTATTTTTTATTTATAATACTAATTTTTTACATTATCAATTTAATTATTTATGTTTTAATAAATTTTTTTACACTTGTTACTTGTTATTACGTTTATAATTATCATAATATTTTATTAAGGTGTAATAATACTTAAAGCATTTTATATCAAATAATATTAATTTTTCAATTATTCTCACTTTTTTACATTAACTTTTATTTTTTGATTTAAAATTATTTTTTTATTTGTAATAATATTTCTTTTATATTATCAACTTAATTATTTTTGTTACAATAATATATTTTTATGCCTATTGTTAATTTTCATTGCGTTTTAACTATCATAACTCTTTGTTAGAGTGTAAGGATATTTTTAACTTATTTTACGTTAAATGATACTAATTTTACGATTATTCTTATGTTTTTATGTTAATATTTATTTATTGATTTAGAATTTTTTTTATTTAAAATTATAATTTTTTTACGTTGTCAAATTTAATTATTTATGTTATAATAATATCTTTTTATGTTTGTATTTACTTTTATTACGTTTAAAATTATAATAATTTTTTCTTAGAGTATTATGACACTTTTAACACATTTTATACTAAATGATATCAATTAAAATTTTTTAAATATTATACTATCTTATAATTTTTAAAATTTTTTTTAAATAAATTGTATTTATCTGTTAAAATTTTTTTATTTTATTTAATAAATAATATTTAATATAATTAATTTAAATTAAATTAACAAGAAATTAATTATTTTTATAATTAAAAAAATTAATAATTTATATTAATTTTTTATATCTAATTATTATTATTCAATGTCAAAAATTTTAAACCTTGAAGTTCCCTTGGGAATAAATTTCACTGTTGGACAGCGAACAGCTAGTATAGAGTAGGTTTTTTGGTGAGTAAATCAGTGAGGGAAGCAATTGGACCAACTTCATACTAAATCTTTTCCCCTAATTTCCCAAAAGCAATATTTGTGTTGGTGAAAATGGAAGCATTGGGCGGTAATGGTGCGTTTTGGGGTTGGAAACGTCCAGAGATAAGAAGTCCAAAAAGGCCGTTTTCATCAAAGTCGAAATCCTCAGATTCAACGGCGGAGGCAACGGGCGGTTATCGTTTCCCGTTGAAGCAAGCGGTGACGGCTGCCTCACTCGCTCTCACGGGCGACACCATCGCTCAACTCAGTGACCGCTGGAGAAAACAAAAACAGTCCCTTTCTGGTTCAAGTGATACATGTAAGGTCAGTTTCTAAATTTTATGTTTTAGTTATTTATCTTTTTTATAAAAAATTCATTTTGTTTGCTTGATGAGAAAGCTTGGGAGAGTTTGAGGTTGTCGGATTTTTTGAGGAGATTTAGGACGTAGGAGTCTCTAAAATTTGGTAAATTGTAGCGCTTTCGCATCTGGTTTTATTTATCTTGGTGGTGAACTTTCCTATTCTTTGGACCGGTAGATTTAGCGTTTATGTTATTAAGGCTTTGAGATTGTTAATATTACTACTCTTTTTTTTTTAATTCAAATTTCTTATCTGTTTGGTTGCCAAGAAAAAGTTGGGAAGTATTGTCAGAGTTCAATCAACATTTGGATTTAGGGAGAATAGAAATTTCAGGCGTATTAAACTTTTAATCATCTCAATTATTGAGGGACAATGTGTCTATGAAGTTGCTTGAATTGCCAGGTTTCTTATCCATATCTGTGTTGACCATGAAAGTATTTGTACAAAACGGTTTTGTTATGATGAGGTTTAGGGAGTGGATTGGTATCAGTGCAAATAATGTTGGTGAGAGTATGCTGGCACCTTGCAGCAGCCTAAAGGTCTTTAAAAGACATGCAGCATGCTAAGGCTGGTTCTATCTCCCAAGCCTTAGTTTGGCACTTATCATTTAGTAGTTCATTTTATGTATTATATTTATACTTCTTTAAGTTGAAGTTGTAGGTTCTTATTTTATTCTCTGCCTTCTTGAGTTTTAAGTGTTAGGAATCTTCGTATTTTTTTGAATTGCTGTAAATTGCGGATTGAGTCTTGCAGCTTATTTTCGGTTTTCTTAATGCCATTGGTTTTTGTTTCAACTTTTAAGTTATCTTCAAGTATTTGTTAAAGTCCTTAGTGGGCTAGAGATGCTGTGAGTCTATATAAATCGATTTAGTTTTTCTATTGTGGTATAGCATTCTTGTCAAATAATTTCAAGCATTATTGTTCTTGTGACTGTATGATGCAACCTTTGATGTGACTCCTAAGAAAGCCTACTTAGTGAAGCTTGGTAATTTCTTCTATTCTCTTTTTTTTAGTGGATTTCTTCTGTTTTCTCTGAGAAGTTAGATCATAAACTTACCATAAGCCCTAATCGCTAGCTGCCTTACATCAACCGCAGTTAGAGAAGTTAGCCCATATTCTAAACACAGTTCTGGTATTGGCAGTTGACATTGTATGGCGATTTAGATGATCGGTTTCACTTACAGTGAAATGACTGCAGGAGGCTTGAGGTATAAGCTGATCCTTGGGGATATGGACTATAGATGGATCAAATTGTTCAAAGTGGGTCTATCTAACTTACCCCAAAGAGCTGGGAATGGTGGTTTGGGGACCTTGGACTGCATATACATGTAACATCCTGTAATGATGTTTTCCCTCTTTTGGGGGCACCATTGGGGGCTGAAAGGGTGGGTGATTATTGATTGCATTTATGATGAATCATATTCTCTGTTATATATATATATATATATATATATATATATATTCTTATTTTTGACAAACCTTGTGCATCTTGCTAAGATGCTTTTTAAATGTATTGGCTTGAGTATTGCATTGTGTTACTATTTTTATGTTTTAACCTAATTTCTATCTTAGGATATCATGTCAAGCATCATTTCACACCATGATTGGCTTCGTGCCTTGAGGATGACTTCTTATGGGTTTCTTTTATATGGTCCTGGTTCATATGCATGGTATAAGTATCTGGATCACTGTTTGCCACATCAGACAGCACAAAACATAATGCTGAAGGTACAGTTGTTTCAATTTAATTGTTGTAGCTTTCATATTGCATTGAATGGAAAATAACTGAATAACTTTATTGGAACAAAACTTATAATATTTTAGTTCTTGCAGGTTTTACTAAACCAGATAGTGCTTGGTCCATGTGTGATTGCTGTTGTCTTTGCATGGAATAATTTATGGCTTGGAAAGCTCTCAGAGCTCCCAAATAAATATCAGAAGGATGCACTCCCAACACTATTTTATGGTAAAAGCCTCATTTGAAGCAATTTGCATATTGGCCTGATAAAGATATCTAGGTTCCATGTAATTTGATATTTATCTTTGATTCTTATGCAGGATTTAGGTTTTGGATCCCTGTCAGCATGTTGAATTTTTGGTAAATCTGTCTTTATTTGTATTATCTATTTATTTTACTTATCATTGACTCATTGAATATTGGTAGGAGAAACTTGATTAGTTCTTGAACAACTCCAATGCCTAAACTTAGAGTTTTGAATCCACCTGTTTCTTATGCTATTTCAGTTTACAATTACCTTTTAGATCATGGATTATTGGGATGGGTATTCGCCTTCTTTATATTCTCTCTCTTCTTTTCACCCTCTGTTTCTAATTCTCCATTTCTTCAACTTTTCTGCATATTTCTGTGTTTCTCTCCCTCTCACCTATTTCTTTCTTTCAAGTTACCTGTGCTATATTATTGTCTTATTAATTATGTTTTCATGTTTTCGTTGGTTATTTTGACACTCCATTTCTGATAATATTTCTTTGGCGCTAACCCCACACATTGTCTGAGAATAACTAGTTATTAATTGATTGGGTGCTTTTAGTGGGTTACAAACAATAACATGCTTGTGCAATCCATTTGGTGGTTAGCAGGGTGGTCCCTCTTCAAGCCCGTGTAGCTTTCATGTCCACAGGATCCATTTTTTGGAACTTTTTCTTGTCATCAACTATGAGCAAGTAGATTCAACTGCAGCAACAATTGATTTATTCATGTGACATCAGCTAATAAGATTCAAGCCTGAGGAATTTTAGTTCCTGCTCCCAGTTTACTTGCCTTGAGCTTATTGGTTCCCTTTATGGTTTACTTCTTTTTTCATTTATATGATAACTTATTGTTAAACTGAAATCTGGCTGAATTCAAGCCAAAAGCGATAGATGTGGGGATTGGAAGTCAGACTTTCTGCCATAACTTCACATTGTAACTTGGTTCACAGATTGCTTTGCTTATGTATGATATTCAAGAAGTACTATGACTATCTACTTAGCAAATACAATGCCAGATATACTTAATTTGTTATGAACACATTATCATGTGATTTACTGGCAATTTTGTGCCTTTCGTGTTATTACCCTCTTGTTGTTTAATTATTATTTTCCCTTTAAATGTTTCTTGAGAATGGATTACCGCCTGATCGTGGCAGTGGAAATGAATTATCGCCAGTCTTCTCATAGAACCGGAAATGATTTATATCTTTTAGGTACTGTTTAAATTAATCTAATATCTTTATTTTGCTGCATTTGGATGAGTCCAAGAGGAAGGGGGATTTGAACTTGTTACATCTAAATTTCTTACGAATCTTGCTGACAAGAACAGATTCTGTTGAACAAGGGCATAGGTTTGCAATTAATATTGCTCTAATGTTTTATTACGTTCTTTTCTGCCTTTCTAATAATTCTAGTCGTGTAAGAATTGAAGCCACTAAAATATCTGAGGACCTTCTCCGACTACATGGCATTATCTATCTAAAATTGCATTCATCGTTGCTTTTAAGGAGGGCCTCAGGTTAAATCTCTGTATGCATACATTTCTCTTTGCTTATTGTTTTACGGAGAACTTGGTTTATATTTTAGGTGAAAAAGCCATTTCTCTAAGTGAAAGAGAAGTCCAACGGTGTGATATAAAACTCCATGGATGATAAGACAACGGTTCTAAATTTGCAGGGTAGAATTGTAGTTGGCATCTGCTCATCAAGAAGGCAGCAATCTTTAATATCAAGACGTTATCTAGCTAAGCCCCATGCTTTTTACAAGTAATGTTGATTTGTTTCTTAGTTACTTTATCACGTGTTTGACGCTTAATATGAGCCAATTACAATTTGGGAGTAAAAGGGCCCCTTGTAGACTTTAATACCTGCCAGCCGGTGGACCCTGAATTTTTTTGTACGTAAAAGTTAAGGGTGAGGGCAGGTTTCTTCGTTTTAGGAATAGGATAGATTATAGATTTCAGAAAAAAATTATATTGAATTTGTATATAGCCTATCAAAAAAAAAAAAATTATTGACAGCGAGATTCGAATGGTTTTAGAAGCGAAAATTGATATCTGGTTGGTATTGAAGAGAAGATTTGGGTATATCTTTTATTTGAATATCTAAAAATTTTCTTATCGTAGAAGGATAGGACAGGACAATGAAATGCCATTAAGGTGCCAAAGAAAACGAATTATTATGTCCAGAAAGTTGTAATAGAACATGAACTAAACCTTACTTTTGATCAGCATTTGGAGCAGTTTCTCTGCTCCATAAAGCGGAAGTTGGATGAAATGTGATTCTAGAGAAACAAGGTGACTTTTAGCCTACGTAAAAGCTGAAAATGAGCTTTGAGGGGCTAAAATAGTTTGGTGAAACAGAGCTAAGAAAAAACAGTTGGGAACCAAGAATTGTTAGAAGAGTTTAAACCTTTCCAGAACTCTCTTCGGAATAACCCACCCAATTATTTACGTCAAAGAAGGTCCAATAACAAATCAAGTGGCAACTTCTTACAGCAATATCATTTATATATAAAAATAATATCATTTATATATAAAAATGTGAATTTGAAAAGTGTTAAATTAATAAATTTATTTTTAAATATATAACTTTTATTAATTTATTTAAGTTTAATTAAAATAAACTAAAATTAAAAATAGAGTTAATATGAAATTAAATTATTTAAAATTTTTATTTAAAAAATGTTAAAAAAATACTACATAAATAATTTTTTTTTATAAAATTTAATTTAAATGAATTTTCTTTTTTATTATTAGATTTTTTATAATTAAATTAAAAAAGTACTAAAAATTATTGACTAAAGTATTCTTAATAAAATTTTAATTCTAAAAATGTTAAAAATAATCAATCAAAATACCATTAGTAAATTTTAAGAAAAAATATGGGAATAAAATAAGCGTAACTAAGATGAGGATACTTGGATGTGTGGTAAGACTAGAAGAAAAAAAATCAAAAATGAAAAGATTCAAGAAAAATTAAGGATAATCCAAATTGAGAAAAAAATAAAAGAGAGTCATTTGAGATGGTTTAGATATATAAAATATAGGTTTATCTGGACACCAATTAAGAAATATGAGCTTTTAGATTTATAAAAGACCAAAACTTCTATAGATAGACCACGAAAGACGAGTAATTAAGTAATAAGAAATGATATAAGGGTTAAAGAAAGTATATGAAAAGGTTATTTGTAATAGAAATAAGTGGTACAAGAAAATTTTAAACTATGACTTAACATAAGTCCGTTTTTTACATTTCATATAGTCTACCTGAGTTATGAGATATAAGACTTGGTTTACTATAACTTAAATGAAATTTTTTTTATTTATTTTAGACTCTTTTTATAATTAGACTTATATTGAGACAAAAAATATTATTTTTCATAGCAAACAAAAAATACAAATAGAAGGAGATCAAAACTTATTAGTATTTATAGGAATAAAACTATTATATGGAGTTTGTTTTTATAGTTTTTATAAAAGGAAATGGACATGTAGTTTACATTGATAAAAATAAATTCACTAAAGATATATAATCATAATTAAGTCATTAAAGCACCATTTTTTTTTGTCTTTCAATTTTTTATTTTAGTTGATTTGCTAATTATATACGTATGTTAATGATTTTATTGTTTGTATGTTTTATGAGTTGATCATTTGATCATTGATAATATAATCAAATCCTTTTAGTCCATTGAAATAATATTTTAATATATATCATTATTTTAGTTTACTCTAAACTTTATAATTAATATCTTTTTTATATTTTTCTCTAGAATTTTGTAATTGTTATTTATATGAACAAAAATTAATATAAAACCAAATGCAAATCAATTGCACACCCTTCACCAACAAATAGCACTATATGAGTCGTTGAACACTTTGAACATTTTAATTAGACTTCTTTCTTGTAGAATTAGATAATTCAAAAGGTAGTGGAGCTACTAATAATTTAGGAATGGGTCCATCCAAATTGTTAGAAAAATTGTTTACCTTAGCTAAAATTATAAGAAATTTAATTTTTTCTCAATTTTTATCTTACCAATAATTTACAACTAAATTATTACTAATTTATAACTAAATTATTACTAATTTATAACTAAATTATTAGTAATTTAGTACTATGTTATTAGTGATTTAATACTATGTTATTAGTGATTTACAACTAAATTATCAATGATTTACTATTATATTATTATATATCACTATTATGTTGTCATTGATTTACTATTTAGTTTTTAATTATTTACCATAAACATATTTACTACTAAATAATTTATGATTCATTACCATGTTATCACTTATTTATATTAAAGTATGTGTGATTTACAGTTAAGTTATCATTGATTAACTGATAACTTATCGACGATTTACTACCTATTTGTATATCCTCCACCAACAATTAGCACTATGTGATTCATTGGATATATTAATTGGACTTCCCACTTATAGAATTAGATGATTTAGAGGGTAGTGAAACTATCACTAGCTCAAAAATGAATTTTGCTAAATTGCCATATGAATTGTACACCTTAGTTGAAACAATACGTGATTTAATTTTCTCTAAACTTTTATTTTAATGTTCATATATATGATTAATTTTTATTTCAAGATGATTTAATCTTTCTCAATTATAATAATTCTTCACTTATTTTTGGTTATTCAAATGGTTAAATGACCTAACGTAAATGTTAGTTTTTTAGGTGAAATGGTGATCCAAGAGGGGGGTGAATTGAATCTTTTTAAATTCTTTCCAAACAATGGATTTCAATATAATTGAATAAAAAATTAAAACAAGCACTTTAACAAAAATATGATGCAATCAACAACTATTAATTAATGAACTTGAAGCAAATATAAACAATAATAAATGTAAGGAGATATGGATAGAGAAATTAAACACAATGATTTGTAGAAATTTGATCTTTCTTTACAAGGCACCTGTGTCATCTCTTCTTAGTTGTCCACACCAAGGCTTCAATCTATTAATTGAAGAAAAACTCTGACAAGAAACAAACCTATATTGTATTAAATTTCTATCTTTTTTTTTAAGGTTTAAATAGTAACCTCTACCTTTATAATATCAAGAGGATACCTCACATTTTGCTTACAAAATAACCCCAAGTGATTTTTGCAAACTAAAATACCTCTTAAGGTTGAGTGTTTGCCTAATGAAGTACAAAAAAATTTGATGAATGAACAACAACAATGATTTGGATACAACAAATACAAAGATATAAACTTTAAAGCTTTGAAACTCTTGATTTCTTTTAAAGAATGAATATATGGCTTATTTTATCTTATTCTCTTGATTCATTAACCTTTTTAGTGTGATGAAATGCCAAATTTATAAAGGAATTGAGGAAATAGTCATTTGAAATGCTTGGGAAATGAAAAACCATGTTTTCCTCCTTTGAAACTAGTCATTGGAGCTTGTTTGGGATGAATGGATCGATTGTTATTGATAGGAGATTGATTGGTTCTTGAATTTCACTCAATTTTTGACCATTATAGCTGAGGGGATCGATTGGCTTTCGTACCCAATCGATTGGGCTAGCCAAATTTTGGATACTGAATGAATCTAGATGAACAGTGCTGTTGGTTATCTTCTGTTTTGTACTCTACTTACTAATTTGATTATATCTTGAGTTACACAACTCAAAATAAAAAACTGCTTGAAGATTTAGAAACTAGACTTAAAGAGATTTCTATCCATATAATATTCATCATTTAATTCATTGTATTCAAATTATAGTAAATTTTCAAATCTACCCCTTATGCTATTTTTAGACAATTGCTTAGTGTCTACTAAAAATTCAAAATCTTTTCTTAAAAAATTTGGATTTTGATTTTGTTTGATCCATTAAAAAGTATATTCAAAGAGCTTTCTATCCATATAAAATTCGAATATTAAAACTTTATAAATTAATACAAAAAATAAAAATAAGTTTAATGTTGGAAAACTTTATTCTTGTAAAATAACTTTCTTTAATCTATTTCTCAAAACCAATTTTATCATAATTGTATTGAGCCCAAAATGAATAAGTTCACTTTAAAAACAATAATTGGACTTTCATTTAAGCTTAAATAAATTATGTTTAAAGATAGTTTTGATTTGAGAAATAAAAAAAAATAGAGAAAAATTTGTTTAAACTTTAAACATTATATTATTTATTTAGTACCAAAATAATAAAACTTAAAAACATGTATTAAATAAATCTTTTTCAAAATCTTGATCAAGCTTATTTAGCTTAAAGTTTTATCATTTCAAAATAAAAATCAATTCAATACAACAGTGAAGTAAAATACTATTAAGTGAAGTAAAATTAATTATTTTTGGTGAGTTTTTTCAAGTTGTGACAAATTGGAAACATATTTGGAATGTGTTTATATTCAAATTACATTTGTTCATTAAAATTTACATTGTTAATGCTGAAAATGAAATCATTATAAATTGTATAAGTGCTACATAACAAGTTTGTTATTTTAGGAATTGCAATTTCCTTAAGAAGAAAACATAGTAAGTATGAAGGTTAGGAATTTATTTTATTTAATTTTAATTTTTAAAATTATATATTTAATATTTATATAATAAAAATTTATGTATAATAAAAAATTTCAAATAAAAGAAAATTTAAGTTTTCAATTTATATAACGTACAATTACATTTGATTGATAGAAGAGTATCCTAAGCAAAAAAATGAGATGACAAATTGATTGGTTATACATAGTTCTATTTTCTGCATATGACAAATAAGGTTAGTGCTATATGATGTTTCAATGAAGAATATATAAGTGTATTGATTTCAATTTTCTTTAAGATTAAGATGAAACTCTTTTATTAGTAGAAAATTTGTATATCAATTGAAGAATGTTTACTATTATATCAAAGTTTTTAAGACTACTATATTACTAATATTTATTCAAAAGCACTAAAATTCATATTAAATATAAATATGAATTATAATTTAACTAAATTTAAAAATAATTTAAGAGCATTCATAATCAAAATTTAATTGATAAATCTTAATTTAATATTGTATTCAATATTTCAATTATTTTGAATTTTTTGTCTAAAAGAGGACATAGCCTTTAGAGGGGAGGGGGATGTCTTGGCTAGAAACCAAGACCTGATACCCTCTTTAAAACCTCATTGGCCATTAGTCCAAGAGACAATGATAATCATTTTGAGTTTTGACTTCTTATAATTTTGATTTAGGTTTTAGACATAAGATCAGAGATTAATTAAGTTGAATCAAATTTTATTATGTACTTTTATTTATAGTATACTTGATTATTCACTTATACATCTAAGCAAATTTGATTGAATAACTGGTACATACTTTTTTTTTGTTTAAAAAGTTGGATTCAAATTACCATAATTCCAAATAAAAAAATTCAATTACTTAAACTTATAATTTAACTTTATAAATATTCTTTAAAATTAATTAACTAATTTAACCGTAAAACAATAAAAATGAGATATTGAAGATGAAGAAAAAAGTTTAAATGAAAAATTTTTAATTGTTACAAAAAGTGAATAACAAATATTAGATTATGATTGGATTACTATTTCAATTCAAATTTTGGTTATATGCAATTATTTTTTAATTTTAAATAACTATTAAGTTGTTGATTTTTTAAAATAAATTGAAATCGAGTCAAGTTTGTTTATTTTTATAATTATGTATATTATATTATTTTTTTAATTAAATTAAAATTTAAAATAGTAAAAAAAATTATTTATATAGAATTTGAGTTTTGAATTATTTCAAATTTAAGTTAATTAACCCATATTATTTTTAGTTATACTTTTATGACACCAATAATAAACTTCAAAATAGAATGAAAATAAAATATAATGAAAATTTAAGTACAAAAGTTATGAGGATGCTAATGATAATTGTAAAACAAAATCTTTATCTCCAAGGCTTACAGAGATTAAAGAATATTTTTTTTTAGGATTTTAAAATTCATATTATAGAAATATTAATCTATATTAATGAGTTTATAATCCTTCATTTATTGATCAAGTTGCTCTTAAACAAGTTGAGGGAAACAATTCTGTTAGCCTTGAATTGATTCTTATTTTGAAACAACAAAATATTAAGCTAAATAAGCTTGATCAAAATTTTAAAAAAGATTTATTTAGTAAATGTTCTTAAGTTTTTTCACAGTTTAAACAAACATTTCTTTATATTTTCTTATTTCTCAAATCAAAACTATGTTTAAATATTATTTATTTGAGTTTAAATGAAAGTCCAATTGTTGTTTTTAAAGTAAACTTACTCATTTTGGACTTAATACAATTTTGGTAATATTGGTTTTGAGAAATAAATTAACTTAAGAAAGTTGTTTTACAATAATAAAGTTTTCAAATATTGAATTTGTTTTATTTTTCTGTATTAATTCACAAAGCTTTAATATTTGAATTTTATATGGTTGGAAAGCTCTTTGAGTCTACTTTCTAATGGATTAAACAAAATCAAAATCCAAATTTTCTAAGAAAAGATTTTGAATTTTTACTAGACACTTTGTAGTTGTCTAAAAACTGCACAAGGGTAGTTTTGAAAATTCACTCTAATTTGTACATAATGAATTATGTGATGAATTTTATATGAATAGAAAACCCTTTAAGTCTAGTTTCTAAATCTTTAAATAGTTTTTGATTTGGATTTGTATAACTCAAAATATGATCAAATTAGTAACTAAAATACAAAACATAAGACAACTATCTAGCTTTGATAGGTTCGATCCCCTCAGGGAATGGATCAATTGGTTTTTTTACCCAGAAGAAAATTTTATTTTAAAATGACAAAAGGTATCGATCACCTTATGTATGGGATTGATCATCACCTTGACAGGATCGATCCCCTACATGAAAGAAGCGATCAAGTGGTGCATTTTCAAGACATGAATTGGTTTCCAAAACATGAACCAATCAATCCCCTCATGGAAGGAATCGATCGGATAGGCCTTAAAACAACTCTAACGGTTAGTTTATCAAGTTTCAACAACTATTTTCTTCTTCCATGCATTTTCAATGGCTATTTCCTCAATTTCTCAATAAATTGGGTATTCCAACACACTAAGAAGATTGATGAATCAAGAAAGCAAGAGTCAACATGCTATATTTTCATTTTCTCAAAGAATCAAGAGTTGTCAAAGCTTAAAAGTCTACATCTTTGTATTTGTTATGTCTAAATTATTGTTGTTGTTCATCAAATTTCTTTGTACTTCATTAGGCGAATATTTAGTTTTTAAGAGGTGTTCTAAGTTAATATTTTTATTAAGTGATTTTGTAATAAAGAAATGAGTCAACCTCTGAAATTTGTGGGATTGAGAGGTTGTTACTTAGCTTAGAAAGTAGAGAATGCAAGGTTTCTATCTTTATCCTTAGAGAGAAAAAGATATGATTGTATTTTCAATTCAAGATTAATGGATTGAAGTCTTGGTATAGACAATCAAGAAGAAAGGACGTAGGCATCTTGTGAAAAAGGATTGAATCTTTATAAATTATTATGTTTGATTTCTCTATCCCTATCACCTTACATCTATTGTGGTTTATATTTGATTCTAAGTTCATTAATTGTTATTGATTGTATTATATTTTCATCAAAAGTGCTTATTGTTTTAATTTTTCATTTAATTATTTTGAAATCATTGTTTGGGAAGAAGTTGGAGAAATCTAATTCACCCCTCTCTTGGATCACCATCTCACCTAATAAGCTAACAAATTCAAACATTTTATTTGAAAGGGATATCATAACTTATACTTATTCAAGAAAACAATATAGAGTTAAACAATTTTTTTTTGTTTTTATAACCCTTTATAATATTTTTTACTCTTTCCAAATAGATAAGTTAGTTGACATAAAAATAACAAGAAAGTCATGTTGAATAATGGTAATAAAAATAAAGCAACAATTGAAAATATACCATCTTTTTAGTTAGTAAAAAAAATTTTTGAAAAAGAATGTGAAAGTAAGTATTTTGCACTTAATATTTTTTAAAATTATTACTGGTTGATCTTTTTATAAGTTTTATTCAGTAAATTTTTTTCTAATTATTTTATCTCATATATATAAAATAAATTTTTTACAAAAAATTATATACTTAAAGATAAAAAAATATGGCAAAGTACATTACTTTCATTATTGATAGAATATTTCAAAATTTTCAATTTTTTATACGTAATTGTATTTTGCTAACATGTATGAAAATACATACATATACATTAATCATTCAATCAAATCATTAAAAAAACTTATTTTAATATATACTATTTTACTATGAACTGATAAATTGGAAGAATATCTTAAAAATGTTGACCTAATGTATATTGTATATATTTATTTCATTTAGTTTTGATACTTGCATTAGTATAAAAGTTATGACTTTAACTTATTATTAAATGTTAAACTATGAATAGTAAATTAAGAGCATTTATTAGTTGGTTTTCAAGTCATCTACATCTAAACATTTAAACATTTTCTTACTTTTTTCTTTTTAAACTTACAAATTGTATCATCTAGCATATATTGTGGTTATTTTCTTTTTAGATAAATATAAATTAATGATAATATAGTAGTAGCCAATGATAAATTAGTAATATATCATTCAAAACTTAAAAATAATCAGTATAATTTAGTAATAATTATTAATAACTATAATTATGATTATCATTAATAATAATTTAATAGTAAATCATACATAAGTGAAAGATTCATATAGATTCTGCATGAGACTTGGAATAAATTTTCAGATTTCAATGGAAACCTCCTGCGTTTGATTTTAAGGATATATAAATGGTCAATTTTCTTTGTTGGAGACTGCCTCTGGAAGTTTAAAGCCGGGAGGCTTATGCACACCCCTCCATGAATATTCCCTCCATCTTCAGGCAGCTGCTGCGGCCCATCTTGCTCTCTCTCTCTTTCACTTCCTTCTCTGCAACAACAAATCACTCAATTAACTTAATTATAGCCTAAGTAGGCTTCATCGCACGATCAGATTATAGTGCACCCCAAATAAAAGCTGAACTAGCATGCATTAATCTCAAAATGCAAAATAAAAATTAAGAGCAGCTACTAAAAACTGCAATAATAAAACCACTTCCACCCTCCATTACTGCTAATTTCTAGTGAGCTCCAATCAACATCAGATAATTTAAGTATCACTTTTACCATTCTGAATACATCCGCTGATGCAGATCCCATTCCTGAAAGCATCAATGCAACCCGATTATCCATTCAAAAGAGTCAACTTTTTAGCAATCAAAATAACAAACCAGAATTTGTATCATTCAAAAGAGGCAAGTGTTTGACATTATGGTGAAGTTCATATAGCATGATGCGAAAAACCATTCAATCATATTCAAACATTTAAGGGGACAAATATTTAAATTTCTAATGCAGCAAACACTGGTTTCACTACATTATTACACCTGTTTCTGACACAATAGGAAGCCTCATGTGTTTGATTTTAAGTACAAGCAGAATCCTTTTTCATCCTTCATCTTTCTTTCCTTTAACTCTATTTTCTTATCCCCTACCCCTGCTTCTTGACAAGGAGTCTTTCCCAATATGAAAGAATTTAGTAAACTCAATTTATATTTCAGATACCTATTTTAAGTTTGAATACAAATTTAATAAATGCAACTGGCTTGGAGTTGTTGAGAGAAGAGAAGCAGGAACACTGGCAAAGTGGTAGTGAGAGAAACAGAAATCAGACCCAATCCCCAAATCCCCAGCGCCACCCCCCCCCCCCCCCAAAAAAAAAAAAAAAGAATGGATAACTTCAAATGTCATTGTCTAAACCCACCATTGATCACTTCGTCTAATATTTGATCAACAATCTCCTAATTGAGATTTCTAAACCCAGAAACTATCTAACAGAACTTCAAAAAGGCAAAACAGTTCAACATGCTCATTTTGTTATCAAGGTTGATTTTTTGTAATATGAACTTGGAGCAAAGAACCATAGAGAGACTGTTTTTTACATTCACTCTTTCTACTCTGCGCATTTCATCTTCAAGCAAGGGTAGTTATGCTGCAGAAATACAATGCATGCAATCAACTAGTCTGAAAAGCAGAAGAAAATGTTGATCAGCAATCACGTGTACCCTTTAACTTTACTACAAGCAATATACAACATCAAGATCTGTTCTGCTGCAAATAGCTAACAGCATTCTTAAGTCAAATTTTAGTCTTAAAGAAATGTTTTAATCAATTTCTGTCATGATTGCATTTAACCATGTTCAACTAAACCTGAGCACTACTTATCTCACTATGAGACAATGTTGGCAGATACATCACTGATATAATCAATGGGAGGAAATGTTCTCATCCTCCATAACAGAAGGGAGTAGAACAGAAGCAGAAATCATAGTTGACAACTTTATCTTTCCAAAATTCCTTCCTTTGCATATTTTGATTTGTTTCAATTTATGGAAACAATGTAACAATTCAGACAGTACTTCAAGCAAAGGTCTGAAATTTCCTCATGAATAAGCTTCACCTGGATTCCCTGAAATATCAAATTTCAGGGTGGAAACTTTGTGTTCATCATAGCTTCTCTCATGACTTCCGCTATTTTCTTTATTCTTCATAATGAATATCTTCCTACTATAATGCTTGTCATACTCAGCTAGCTATTCGACTACTTATCAGATCAGTAACACTAAATATGAAGGAGCTGGATAAATAGTTAGTATGTTCATCTTAAAAAGTGTATCCACTTTATTGCTATTAGGCAAGTTGAGAAGGATAGTGAGTTACCGCTCATAAGATACAAAAGAACTCACCCATAAGATAAAGCTGGTGAGAATAAAAGCATAGAGCATTCTCAATGTGACTTTCTTTTTGGTACACAGCCAAGTGACTATATTTAGCATACTCAATGGAAAGTGCATGAGATAGCCAGATCAAAAACCCACCAACTATCTATGGCTTGTTGAACTAATGCGGGATTCCCAAACCAACTATGTACTCCAGCTCATCCAAAGTCTTCCTCAATTTTAAACACATATGAGCCCATTTACCCACATTGGCACAAGTTTTGCAGCTTGCAGTGAAGAAAATTAGCTCATAAGAGGTGTCAATTTAGAAATTTTAGACAGGTAAGACTTGTGCTCTTATATTAATCACTTCATTCCAAGAGCAAGTAGTATATATTTCAGCTACTATTTTAGTTTTCCATATAGAGATAAAAATCTGTATCAAAATAAAAGTGAAATTTTATAAAACTGTAGCTTAACAGCACATCTGCTCATATTATGGTTATCGCCATTCAGATTGTAACTAAGCAAGATATACCTCAATAAAACTTGGTTGAAATTTGGCACATAAAATATTGAATCTCCAAGTCTTTATATATAATCAATGACCATTTGGAAAGGCCAAAATTTTGACTTTGACATCAGAAATTTAAGGGAGATCATGGTTATTCTATATACCAGGGGGTGATCTACACACTTTGGTTATAAATTAATAGTCATTAACAAAGAAATGAGTAAGAATGTCAAATTGTCAACCAAATCAAACCTGGCAATGCTAATTCATTGATAATTCTATAATTTTATAGAATTATCATATGATTTTATGGTGCATTTTTGTTTTTTTTTTTTTTTTTTTTTTAAGATAGTCATGAAATATACTCTTAATTAGTGAATTTTCTCAAGTGTAGCTAAAATTTGGCAAAATAAGGAAAAGGAAGAAAATGTACATGATTCGAAGTGATTTTAGATCAATTTGGAAGCAATTTATGCTTGTTGCCGAATATGGAGTTGATTGAGGAGAAACCGAGTTGGCGAAGTCTTTGGAGCTCACTTGAGCTAGCTAAAAGTACATTGGAGCATAACTAAAAGAGTTCAAGACTTGTTGTAAGTGATCAAGTGCCTAAGAGAAGAATGAATAGAGCTAAGGAGGTTTTACAAGTTATAAAGGAAAACACGCAGCATGCTGTGCGAATCATGGAGCTGTTTGGAGCTGGAATTTGGATTAAAATTGGTCAAGAGATGAGTTGCTGAGCTGGCCTTTTCAAGGACTATCATTGGCTGAAATGTGCATCCAAGAAGCATGCAAAATGCAGCTCAATGTAAATAGGAAATTGGCTGCAATTGTAAGTGGCAGTTCAGGACATTTTTTACGTGCAAGTGTGAACATAAAATTTACCTTCCAAGACTTAAGGAGAGTAGTGGCTAGCATGGCATTTTGAAGACTTCTTATTGGCTAATTAATGAAGCACTTGGATCACTAAAATGAAGCTGAAAGCTCCCATGAAGAGGAAAGACCGTTGCTACCACTTGAAGAAGAGAAAGTGTCGGTTTTGAGTTCCATTGCTTGGCAGCGAAGCTGGATTTTTGGAAGCTTCCCATTGGTCCAAACACATCATTACTTGCCTATAGATACCCACGTAGCTGCCATTTTAAGGAGACTAGTTTGAGGGAAGCTTAGAGAGTTCATTAGAGTAGGATTAGATTATGATTACTGTAGATTTAATTTTCTCTCCACATTTTTTTCTTTCATTTTCTTTCTTTTCAAATAGCTTTCATTTTCATTTTCTTCTTTAATTTTCCTGCACTTTAAGTTCTTTTAATTGTTCTTTCACATTTACTTTGATGTTCTTTGAATTTACTTTCAATTACTTCTTGATTTATTTTCAATTGAGCTTATGTTTTCTTTTCTTGCAATTCTGTTTTCTTTTTTTTTTTTTTTGCCAAACACTCAATTTTCTAGTACTTTCTCTTTAATTTCCGGTACTTTACTTGTATTTAAGCTTTGGTTTAAATGCTTTTTAGCTTTTGGAATCATTTCTTGTTGCGAACCTCTTTGAATTTCACTTGCAATTTTTGGTTTTTAAATTCTGCTTTTAATTATGCTCTGTTTGGTTTTGGTTGATGTTTTATTTTATTTCTTTATAATTTTACATTCAATTTCAGTTCATCTTCCATTT
This sequence comes from Durio zibethinus, assembly GCF_047325235.1. Taxonomy (NCBI): domain Eukaryota; kingdom Viridiplantae; phylum Streptophyta; class Magnoliopsida; order Malvales; family Malvaceae; genus Durio; species Durio zibethinus. The sequence goes on from NC_143179.1 coordinate 14,297,889, forward strand.
ACATGTTCTTATATTAGTTAACTAGCTTGCACTTAAATTTGAGAGCCAAGCGTCATGAGATTTGAAAGAAAACCCAAAGTTATTGGGTGTGATTCCAGAAACTGTTTTCATGATTAGTCCTTGAAGTTTTCTTGATGATGCATGGCAGTTTGGTGTTCCTCAAAGAGGTAATTGCTAGCTTGAATCAAGCTTGTTCTTCATTTACTTTGCCTTTAATTTTTAGTTTGCTACTTGTTTGTTAAAATTTCTGTTTTGATTTTCCTTTTCTTTGCAAGCTGATTTCATTTTGATTTGTTGTTAATTGATGCCTTTAATTTTCATTGTTCATTTCCATATAATGTTCTTTCATTTCTTTGCATTTTCCTATTCAATTACTTAACCTTCATGCATTTAATTTTCTGTTTTTGCATTTAGTTTCAATGTTGTCTTTGTTTTGTTAAATTTCTGTTTTGAAGTTTTCTATTTCGTTCTTGTTCTTTTTGCCATTATTGATTGTTTAATTACTTGCAATCGTCGGGTTAGTTAAAATTTGATTTTGATTAAGCCAACTAAGGTTAAAGTGCTACATTTGGGTACTTAGATCTAAATTAATCCCTAAATCAATTCTTATGAAAATGATAACTCATTCATCATTATTATCACTTAATACGACTCGTGCACTTGTAATTTACACCAATCAAATTTTTAGCACCATTATCAAGATTGATGGCTTAACCTAAGACTAATATCAATAATAGGCATGCTTAGCTATAGATTTATTCACCTCTTTGCGTAAATACTTGTTTATAGCTTTTTTCTTTTTTATTGTCAAATTGTAAACAGCTCTTGTCTTTGTCTTTGTTAATTTTCAGTTTTACTGACTTTAGTTCTTGTGGTCGGAGTATGCACTAAGCGAAGAGTTGTGAGTTGATCTCAATTGACCCTGAATTTAAGCTCACTTAGGAGATTAAGTAGTTAAAAAATTGAAACTACTATATACCTAGACACCATGGCTGAGCCTCTAGGGAATATACCTCTTAGGGAGTACATTGTGTCGCAAATTAAGGCATTTCGAACTAGCATTAGGCCACTAGCTATCCAAGCCACAAATTTTGAAATCAACCCTATTTTCATCCAATTGATACAAATTTCAGTGCAATTCGTTGGTTTAGCTAGTGATGATCCTCATGCTTACCTAGATAGTTTTCTTGAAATTTGTGTTACCTTTAAGCAAGATGGTGTTAGTGATGATATCATTTGCCTTAGGTTATTCCCTTTCTCACTTAGGGATATTGCTAAGAGTTGGTTGACATTCGTGCCACTAGGTTCTATTACTACTTGAGATGATTTAGTATAAAATTTCTTAACCAAAATTTTCCCTTCAAACAAGATAGTTAAATTGAGGAATGAGATAGCAAGCTTTCTACAATATGATTTTAAGACCTTATATGAGGTTGGGAAAGATTCAAGGAGTTGTTGAAGAGGTGTCTACACCATGGACTATCTAAATGTCTAGAAATTAACTTTTTTTAACAATGGACTTAGTGGACTATCTATGACTATAGTAGATGTTGTTGCTGGTGGGGCTTTAGTACAAAATTTTCCCTTCAAACAAGATAGTTAAATTGAGGAATGAGATAGCAAGCTTTCTACAATATGATTTTAAGACATTATATGAGGCTTGGGAAAGATTCAAGGAGTTGTTGAAGAGGTGTCTACACCATGGACTATCTAAATGTCTAGAAATTAACTTTTTCTATAATGGACTTAGTGGACTATCTATGACTATAGTAGATGTTGTTGGTGGTGGGGCTTTAATGAGCAAAACCATAGATGATGCTTATAACCTAATTGAAAATATGGTAGCTAATCACTATCAATGGTCAAATGAGAGGCAAAGCCCTAGGAAAGCCTTAGGATCTACTTCTGTGCCTAGTCCAGTCTCATTCATTCAAAGTCCATTCATTTGTGGTGATATGTGTGGGGATGGTCATGAGACTGATAAATGCCCAATTCGAATAAGCCTTGCCATTATATTGACCAATCCAGTTGGCAACCATCCAACCCCAATCCAAACACATAAACTGAAGGATGGAGAGCTAAGCCAATTTTCTCACGGGATAATACGCAGGGTCAAACATCCTATACAAAGCCAATCAACCCATTGGGTTTCTTATAGCTTTCATTGCCACAGCACCAACAACCTCAAGTGTCTCAGTCTTAACCTTTATAACCTCAATAGCAGTTTCCACTTCAAGAACCTCAGCCTCAGCCTCAAATATTTCAATTTCAACCACCACCATCACCTCACCACAAGAAAAGAAAGATTCGCGGGAAGAAATGCTTACCTCTTTGTTGAAAAACTAAGACTCCATGATGTAAACTTAAGCTAACTTTATTCAAAGCTAGGCAGCTTCTCTAAAGAATCTTGAAATGCGACTGGTTCTATTAGCTATTTCATTTGCTAACTGTCCATAGGATACCTTACCTAGCAACACATAAACAATTCCTAAGAGGGACGGTAAAGAGCACTGTAAGGTTGCCACGCTTAGGAATGGTAGGGAGCCAGCTAGTGACCTAGTTAAGGCTACACCAAAGATTGCAACCACTAAGCATGTGATGGAAGAGGAGGTAAATAGGAAATAAAAGGTGGAGTTGGTGATGACTTATCTCAGGTAGATGCCACTCTTGTAGCTAATTCCTCTAAGCCTATTCCTAGTAAAGTAGAACCATATAGGCCTCTCATTCCGTATCCCCAAAGGCTTGTTCCTAAAAAAACAAAACCATATAAGCCTCATTTTCTAATAAACTTCAATAGCACAAAACAGATGATTAATTTTCTAAATTTTTTTATGGTTTTCAAGAAACTCTATACCAACTTTCCTTTTGCTGAGGCTTTAGAGCAAATGCCTAGTTATGCTAAGTTCATGAATGAGATCCTATCTAAGAAAAAGTGACTGGCAGATTATTAGAATATAGCACTTACTGAGGAGTGCAGTGCGATTATTTAGGTGACATTATCATAAAGATCAAGGATCCGAGAAGTTTCACTATCCCTTGCACTATTGGAGATTTGTTTATTGATAAAGCATTATGTGATTTGGGTCCTAATATTAATGTAATGCCTTCATCGATCTTTTGAAAACTTGGCATAGGTGAAGCAAGACCTACTTTGGTTAGACTGCAGCTTTCTAATGGGTCTATTAAGTATCCAAGAGGAACAGTTGAGGATATACTTGTCAGATGGACTAGTTTTACTTTCTTGCCAACTTTGTGGTTTTAGATATGGGGGACGAGTAGATAGCCTGATCATTTAAGGAAGACCATTTCTAGCGATCGAGGATGTTTTTATTGATTCTAAAAAGGGAGAACTTACATTAAAAGCCTTGGATGAGGAAGTGAAATTTAGTCTTGGTAGGACTTTTAAACAACCAGAAGACATTGTTGGCTGTTTTATGTTTGATGAAGTGATGGATAAGATGGATGATGGAGAAGAGGGCAAGGACAAAGTTTAAAGAGATATATCATCTCATGGTGAGGAGTTAAATAAGGTTGTGTTTGATGAGTTTTCAAACAATATTGTAGAAGAGGATATGGAAAAAGAGTTGGAGGAAAAGAAAATCATTGAAAAAGTTTAGGCAAGAACTTTATTAGAAGATGGGAATGAAGTGTAACAAATAATTGAAGAATTTTTACAAAGACTCCCAAAAGAAAACGTGAAGAAAAGTGCTAGTGAGGATGAATCTATGGTTAAAGAATTTCAGATGGGATTAGAAACTTCAGCACGTTCTGATCTCACTTTGAGATGTTGAACACTTCATCCATTGCACTTCCTAATCTTGATTTGGCTTTGGATATCCCTTTAACATTAAAGATAAAACCTAGAGGACACTGTTGGTTGTTTTATGTTTGATAAAGTGATGGATGAGACTAGAGCAGTGAAGAAGTTTTAATAGATATTTCATCTCATGTTAAGGAGTTAGACGAGGTTGTGTTTGATGAGTTCTTAAAGAATATTGCAGAAAAGGATATGGAAAAGGAGTTCAGAAAATTTCTTTTTCCTACACTTAATAGTTGATCAGAACACAGTCTCGTCATTTGCCGCTTATCTTAATTAAAAGTATAATTCTATCAGTAAGGTTCAGAAAATTTCTTTTTCCTACACTTAATAGTTGTAGAACTCACACTTTAATTTTCTCTTTTTGCTACATTTTATCATAAAATGAATAGAAGTAAGAAGAAATTTGAAAAGCATTACCAGACCAAGAACGGCATAATAATCATCGGTAAGAGAATTAGTGGAAGCAGAATCGCCTGTTGCAACCTTGACTTTGCCACAACCTCTCCTTTTACCACCAAGACCAATATAAAGGTCCAAGAAGCTCCACTCTTAGCCATGGCCTTCCATGAGCTTCTTTTGCACATATTTAAAGGGATAAATATTCACTTTAACTTTAGAGATTGTTTTAAAATTGTTACTTAAGTATTAATTTTATCATTTAAGTTTGAATTTTTTTTTTGGGTAATTCAACCATTAGTATTTAATAGCATGCTAAAATAGTATTGTTATATTAGTTATCAAGTGCCACATAGCATTAGCATAAGCTACGTGATATTGTTGATGTGCCATTATAAATTTTACAAAAATAAATAAATTTTGGTCACTTAATTTTTTAAGATTTTTAATTCTAGTTACTCAACTTTGACAATTTACGATTTGGTCACTAACAAATAAGTCTTCAAATTTTATAAAAAAAATAGAAATAAATGTTTGATATTTTTATTGTATAAAATTAAATTATAACTTTTTTATTTTATTGTAATTATATCATTTAAGTTTAAAAAATGGATGAATATTATCCACTTAAAAAAATTACTAAAATAATCATATTTTAAAATTTTGTCATTCAACTAATCCAAATAAACTCAAGTTGTAATTCATAATGTCAAGTTTTAGTTTTAATTTCATGTAATAAATAATAACAAAATATAGATAACAAAATAAAATAATTTATTATATTAAATTTCACAAATCGTTGGTGATTAAATCATTACAAAAGCTACGTTGAATGTAACACCTAAATGTTGATAATTTCACAAACATTTGTTACTTGAATTTATTAGGATTAAGTGAATGACATATAGTTGAAGTAATAATATTTAAGTAATTTTGATAATTGATTAATGTTCATCTATTTTTGAAATTTAAATAGTATAATTATAATAAAATAGAATTTCATAATTTAATTTCATGAAATAAAAATATTGAATGTTTGTTTTTATTTTTTTTATAAAATTCAATGACTTATTTGAGCATTATCCCAATATATTTCAATAAGTAATATAAATAATAAAATAATTTATTATAATAAATTTTATAAATGTTGGTGATTAAATCATTTTAAATTTACAGTGACAATAAGCCATTGACAAAATTTATAATTTAATTTCATGTAATAAAATTATCAAATATTTTTTTTATTTTTATAAATTTTGAAAATTTATTTGTTAGTAACCAAATTCTCAATCTTCAAAGTTGAGTAACAAAAATAAAATTCTTAAAAGGTTAAGTGACCAAAATGTAATTTATTTTTATTTTTTAATTTTTAAATTTTATAATGTCCTATCAATAATATCACGTGACTTATCATATGATGTGACAATATCACATAACACTTGACAACTGACTTGACATTACCACATAAGCACGCAGCTAGAAACTAATGTAATTTTTTTATTTTTTAATTTTTTAATTTTATAATATTATATTTAGTAATACCAAGTGACTTATCATATAATGTAGTAATGCCATGTAACATCTGACAACTGATATGGCATTACCACATTAGCACACAATTAAAGGTTGACAGTTAAGTGACTAAAATAAAAATTTACTCAAATTTAAGTGATTAAATAAAAAATTTTAATATATTAATAATTATTTTAAAATGACCACTATAATTAATTTACTATTTATGTATTTTGTCCTTTTTAAAGATGGGTTATAGAGTTTGAAAGCATCTTGTTAAGTATCAAACTTAAAATCAATTGATATTAAGTGGAAAGGCCCGTGAATATAAGACTATAGGATATTGAAAATTGATTAGATGTGAGATAACTCATTTAATAAGCCCCTATCATGTGTAGGTAAAGATGGAATAAACCTTTCATGTGACAAATTAAGAAAGAGCAACGAAAGAAAATCGTGACTCTGATATTATGTTAAGCATCAAACTTAAAACTAATTTACAGTAAATAAAGGGATCTAACTTAAATATAAAATTATAAGAAATTAAATATTTATTAAATTTGGGATAACATCACACTAGCACATATAAAGGAAAGAGTAGTTGAGCCATTCCAGTATGCAAAATTTTCAATTTAAAAAATGTCTTATTTTTTGGGTGTTCAAAACAAAAACAAAAGAGTTTGAAAGAGATAGAGAAACATATAGCGAGAAAAACTGAAAAAAAAAATAGATTTCATTTTTAGCTTTTCTTTTTCTTAATTATTGAAAATTTTGATAAATTTAGGGGAAGAAGAAATTTAGGAGTAGAAGAGTGAAATGCTAAGATGGCAAAATGTCATTTTTTTCTTTACTAGAGTAATTTATGTCACGGCAATACCATTTCATATCTTTTTAGTTTGTTATTTTTTTTAAATATCCATTTTTTATATTAAAAAAATACAACAACATTATTAGCTAAAAAAAAAGCAATGCTTTTCGGGTTTTTCTCCAAAGTTTTATTCTCCAACTAAATCAAAGATTACCAATGGAAACCATGACACGTAGTAAATGTGGGAATGTTCTTCATCTACACGATTAAGTGTTTTTTTTTTTTTTTGGATTTTGTTGTTATTTTGAATTTAAAGACTTTTCGTGTATATGTTTAATTTTTTTTTTTGGATTCATTTTTTTTTATTAATCATGGATAATTAGATATATTATAAAAAGGTGATTAACAGGCATGATTGATATGAGTTTGTTATGCAAACTATAGCTCTTGTTTTTTAAAAGTTAAATAGCTTTGTCAGTTTATATATATACCTACAAGTATTTGTAGTTATTTCTCAAAGAATATGTGTATTGATTCTTAAGGTGTTGTAAATATACTTAATTATTACTAAACAATGAATATAGATTGCCATTGTTGTTAATGATCAAAAAAAATTTTTGGTTCTCAAGATAAAAATGATTTTGATTCACACCTTTGTTTCATGAATGCATCCAAGGTCTTCAAGAAAATCAAGACGATTCCTATTAAAAAACTAGTTAGAGGAATGATATCTGAATAGCTTTATTGAGTCCATGTATTATTATTTTCCTTTTTAAGATGTGAATTTGTTAATTTTTGTTAGATAAAATAATGTGTAGAAAGTTATAAGAAAAATAACTTATGGATATTTGAATATCTTGATAACTAGTAAAATTCTTGTAGCCTCTTTAATTAGTAGTTGAGTAAAACAATTAGAACCTTCAGTCACAATCAAAATGACTTCAAAACGTGCTACAAATACCACTTTTCTTAAGGTTTATTTTGACCTAACTAATTATAGTATGCAAAAAAGGTGAACCGAAATACTCTAAGATATAATGAAACCTTATTTTTTCTTACTTTGCGTTAGTAAAACAAGCCATTAAATAATCCTTGGTAAGAACAAAAATAATTTGTCTTCAATAAGATTTTTTGCAATAAATAATGCTGAAGAAACTTGTCTTTAAATGAGAAAGGATTGAGAGAAAAAAGAGAGGTTCTGTTTTTCTTTTTTTACTTTCAAAATATTGAATTCTATTCTCTAAATGAACTCATGTTAGTTTTTATTTATAGAGATTGAATCCTAAGGTTGTGACTCTTTAATTGTATTATTTCAATCAAAGATCACTTTTTTTTATTAGAAATATGTCTTTTTGATAGATTATAGACATATTTGTTAATTTGAATAATAAAACTTTTCACATAAAAAGAAATCATTTTTCAAATTTTTGAAAATTGTCACTTTTGACACAAAGCAATCAACTCCATCTAGAAGAAAATTGATTGCCCCTTTATATTTTCAATTTCCAAAATGCTTTTTGAAGTAAGGCAAGCGACTCCTCTTTCAGAGTAGTTGACTCCTCTCATCTTATAGAATGCATTCAACATAAAGTGGTTGATTACTTCATATAGTAGTCGACTCCTTTCAATTTCAAGAAAAGTTCCAATACTACCACTTATAAGGCAATCGACTCCACTCTATTAGCAAATGGTTGCTACAATTTCATACAATTTTTCAAAAAGACTAATAATCAATAGCAGTTGATTCAATTTGGGTTCGGAATCAATTCCACTCATTCTAGCTTATCCCAATCAATTGCTATATGCTAGCAGTCGACTTTTATTTTATACAAAAACTTTGTTTAGCATCCGTTTGCCATAATAATCAACCCCATACCCTTGGCAGTTGATTGCTCATTCTAGAAGCATAAGGCTATTAACCACTTTGAGCATGGTAATTGACTGCTTACATTTTAACATAATTATTTTAAGTTTAGAATCATGTTATTGATCTTGGAACCAAAGCTTAAGTTATTCAACAACCTAACATGATTTCTCTTTGATAAAGTTATTACTTAATCATAATTTCATATTTTGAAAATATTCTCTAACATTCCCTCACCTATTTTCAAAATAGGTTTAAGTTCTAGTACTTTAAAAAATCTTATGCATAAGTAAAGATATCATATAACATAATTTCAAAATCTTTACTTTAGTGATAAAGTATTGTTGATTTAGTCAAATTGAAAGGTATATTTAGATTTTTGAATCAACCAATTTAAGTGACTAGTCATGTACTAATACCACACAAAAATTTCAAATCCTACCAAAACATCATTTAGACTTTTCTAACACAATTTCAACGACCATATGTCCTGTATATTCATGAGTGTTTCCTGTATATTCATGAGTGTTTTCATAGTCAAGTCCTTGTGCCTAGAAATGGCAGCACTTCAACTCATATAGGATAACTCAAGAATGCAATTGTATAAGCATCCCATCATTAAATTTATATGTTATGGATTCATTAAGAGTTAAATCTTAACTTTTTCCACATATCGTTCAAGTACCTATCTACCTTCAAATGGTTTTAATTTAAATACTTGCAGTCTCATTCAAATGATGTGCTTTATAGCACCAATACATGAAAACATGCTTGGAACTAGATTAGCAACTATATCTATATACAAAGCATCAACCAAAAAAATTGGCACAACATTAAAAATGGACACCAGTCCAACTAAACTAACAAACTTGCATCAAACAAACTAGTATCTAGTGAGAGTGAAAATAATAAACATAAAAGAAAAGGGAGCATTAGTTATAGAAATGACAAGATTCACATAAAAAACAACAAGGCTACCTTTGCTATTTCTTTTCCTTCTAAAGAAATGCTTTTTTCCTCCCTCTTTTTTTTTTTTTTTTTGCTTGCAACTTCTTTTTCCTTTATGGCATCCTCTCTTTTTCTTTTTCTTTTCTCATTTTCCTAACTCTTCTCATTCTCTATTCAGTTTCCTTATATATATATTTTTTGTCATTTCTTCTTTTTTTTTACGTTCTATTTTTTTTGTCCAACCTTTCAAATCTTTTTCTTTTCCAGCTCTCCCTTCTTTTCTTTGGTTGGTAGCCCCTCTTTAATAGTCAACCCCAAAAAAATGTCATTTTATTGATTATAGACCCTTAGATGAGATCTTGTCCAAGGGTCAAAGTTTCTCTTTTTTTCTTTTCAAGGAATCACCTTTGGCCATTGGATCAAAATCAATAAAAGATCCAATGGTCCACATTAGTGACTGCAAAGGTTAGATTTTTATACCCTTTAAACCCATGAAAATACCATTTTACCCATAGTGTAAAGTTTTTTTTATATTTAGGCTATTTTCTTAGAAATCAATGTTTTCATGCTCATTTTTGAGATTTTAAAACACCAAAAATCATGAAATATTATAGAATTGAGATCTGAAAATTTTCATAAAAATTCGAGCTCAAAAAGGTCAAATTATGAAAATACTCTTATAGGGGTATTTTGATAATTGCATTCTTCTTGGGGTACTATTATGATTTTAAATGCATCAAAAATTATGAAATTTAGATCTAAAAAGTTTCATGAAAATTCGAGCTTAGAAATGTCAAATTACAAAAATAATCTTATAGGAGTATTTTGATAATTTCACACTTTTTGAGGTATTGCTATGATTTCAAATGTATCAAAAATCATAAAATATTATGAAATCAAGATCTGAAAAGTTTCATGAAAATCTGAGCTCAGGAAGGTTAAATTACAAAATTCTCATTATAAAAGTATTTTGATAATTTCACACTTTTTTAGTGTTTTAAAAATCACCAAATTTAATTTTAAATCACATTGATTCCAATTAGGTTGTGAATTTTGAGGATTGACTCCATTCTATTCATTTTGATCAAGTTTTATATAATTTTGAATAAAGTTAACTTTAGGGTTTACCTGTTTTATTTATTTCTTATTTCTCTTGCATTCACATGAAAATGTATCATTCATATAAAATCTATGCAAAAAATTTGACAGTAATTATACGGGTTTCCTTTTATTTGTTTATTAGGCCTAAATATTGATATATTTTATGAGCTTTTTAAGGGCATTTTTAAGGATTTCAAATAGGCTTTGTTTAATCATGTTAAAATATTTTGGCCAAAATTTGGTGTCTACCGGTAAAATATAATGCTAGGAACTTGGAAATGCTAGCAATAATCAAATAATCAAAATTAAATACCAATGGTTTTAAAACTTCTACCTTGGATTCCATGTAAGACAAACAACAAACAATTTATAAGCAATCACCTACCTCCTTTTTTTTTCTATTTTTTTCTTTAAGATAACCAAAAATTGCTTTTTATATTTCTTCCACCAATTCAGATCTACCAAGAATCTTCAAAGAATTGAGATAAAAAAACCCCAAAACATTAATCCACAACCAAGCAAACCACAAAATCAAATATAGCTATTGCTAAAAAATTTTGCAACTTTGCCTTTTCTAACTATCAATTGCTATTGATTCTTATGTGTGCTTGTATTGGTTCTTTAAATAGGGATTTAATCCTAAATCAAATGGAACAAGAACTTTCTCTGATTTACTTTCATAAAGATTTAGGTTTTAGAGTTTAACTCTAATTTTATTATGGTCTCCCCAAAAAATCGAGTAAAATATATTATACATTTGATTAGGGTTTTAATCCTAACCAAAAGTACAACAAAATTTTTAATTCCAACATAATTTAGAATTTTAATCTTTTTTCAAACCCAACTCTTTCATTTTTGTAATTTTGGGATCTCTCTTCTTTTTTTAAATAAATCAAAATAAAATAAAAAGTAAAATTAAAAATTAAAAACAGTTAAATCTAACTAAAACTCTGGACTAAATGAGGTGTCTACAATAAGTAAAATCAATAATAATTTTCTACAGAAACTATGTATTTCTCTTCACTTTTTTTGTACTGACGGCTTTTAATTGGGATATACTGTTAACTAGAAATGAAAAGGTGACCCTAGAAGCTCCTTATTAAAGGCTTACTAAGCCAAAGATTTATTAAACCAAAAGGTCTATACAACCACCAAACAAGAGTGACACAATAAGATGTGCAAAACCTACACACAAATGATTACTTTAAATTATAAAATCACCAATTAGTAGTATCCTATATTATGAAAAATTTTAGCATTCTCTCACTTGAGCAATATTAATTAGATTGTTTATTTTAAGAAAATATAATTTAGAAAATAAAACTCTAGGATGATAAACATTACTTTAATGTGACCATAGTTTTAAGAAATAATTTAACCCTTAAGATAACATCTTAATGATTCTACCTAGTAAAATCATCTAATACCAATTCATGGTAGCCATTATACCTTTTATTGATATGAAATTAATCCATGGTTACAAGTACCAATGATTTTATTGACAATAGATCTCAGTGTGGCTGTATAACATGAAAATAATACCTAAATGTGATCTCAATATGTTATTTTTATTGTTAGTTTTCTTGCCAATTTTCTAAACTTATTGAGAAATCTTTATGATATCTAGATGTGCATGTATATCTCCTCATTATCCTCAAGGTTACTTAATGATATCAATTATAAGATTTACTCAAGTGACAACATAATTATCCTTAACATAGATACTAAGTCTTAAGATTTTATAATATAATATGTCAATATAAAATGTGCATATGTAATCAAATATATACATAAATAACAATTATTTTGAATGTATAAAATAATTATATCCACTTAACTTTATAGTACATCATGGACTTAATCATCTCAAGTTATATCTTATAGGTAAGTAATAATAACATTATTTAACGAAGTAAAAAAACTCAAATAATAATGGTTTCAAAAGTCAAAATTTAGAATGCATCTATTGCCATAATTAACCCAAAGCCCTAGCAAGCTATATATCTTATGCCTACAGACATTCATATTATGAATTGACAATATCATATTTCTCACATAGAGAAAATATATCACCATATAATCAAATCACAATTACTTCCATTAATTTAGTGAATCATAAAATGTTTCAATCAGATTTTGAATAATAAATAAGGAATATAACAATAAATGAAGTTATAACAAAATTATATATTATCTACTCTTATGCCAAATGTGATAACTACTACTTTTTTGGACTTACATGATGTCACTTTAATAAATCACTTATAAAATTACTAACATATTATGAAAAAAAATTTTATATTCATATGTTCATACGATTCAAAATTCTTAATGCCTCAGCATGATATCATTTTCAATAAATTTAAAATTCATTGAATTATCAAACTTTTTATGTTTAAAATGTGCCCAAACCAATAGCTTGTGAACTTCCATTGATTTTAATACATATGAAATCTCCAAAACAATAATTTTAGGATATTTATGAGTTTTGCCACTTTGAAAAACATATGCAAAAGAGCTTCTATTGATTTTTATTTCCTTTAAAGAATTATTTTTAACTTAATAAAGTATAACAAAGTTAAAACCTTTATACTATACTTTTTGGTAACTTTCAAGACTGAACTCAATATATTGTTCAAAATAAGAAAAGTGAAATCAAAGAAAATTATAAAATTTTTGTTCTCTGTCAAAAGTAAATCAAAAAATTCAAGGAAGATTATCAAAGAATTAATTGAACTAATAAAAACAAAACAAATAATTTATATATTTGCACAAAATTAATTCATCAAAACTCTTACACATGTGATAAGTTTAAAACAATATTCTTTCTCTCATGTGTAAGTTCCTTAAAAAAAAAATTCAATTTCCTTTAAAACAAATTGTCAACAAATAACAACAATATGCTCTTAAAAATTTATAATTGCTAGGTTTGATAATGTTAGCAAAGATAATCAAACCAACATTTTGATTAAAAGTTACAAAAGCAAAATAAATATTTATCAAAATAAAATTATATTTCAACAACTCTCAATTTTACTTAAAACAAGTTGAGATATCATAATATGTTTAACATTTTTTCTTTTTGAGTGGAAGCTAATCATTCTGGCTATCATAGGGCATTATACAATAAATGTATATCTCCATATGTGATAAATTATAATGACTAACAATTTATGCATTTATTATGCAGTACAACACATCCAAAAATTTGTCACTCAAGGCATACATTAACTAATTATGATGACAATTATTTGAACAAACAGAAGTTGAGTACAAAAGCCAATCAATGACCCAAACAGATAAGACTTTAATCAATTTAATATATATTAGTCTTATTAATAATAACTAATATGCCTTATAACAATTTTATCTTAGGTAAACTTATTTAGAAAAATACATTATACTTTATGTGTTCTTAACTAAAATAATTGTGAATACAAAAATTTTCAAGAATTTATCCCCTTTGGGTAGATAAATTTTTTAAATCTATGTATTTTTTCACTTCACAAAATGGTCACAATTGTTTTTATGTTAAAAGCATATAACACCCCATTTGAGCAAGTAATCACGTGTAATTACTTAGAGACAATACTATAACAACATAAAAAATTTCATAATCATTATGGTTCCATTGATTTTCTCATGTCTATTTACATATACGATCACTAGAAGCATGATACTAATTTAAATGTATACGGATTACTAAAAGTTAAAACATAAAATGCCAATACCATTTTAAGCACCTTAAAATTTTTAAGTCATTTTCTATAATCATGCTATCAATCAACAAAAAAACACTTAAAATGCTATATTATTAAATAAGTTGTCTCAACAATTAATAATGCCTTCATTATGGTAGTTCAATTCCAATATGATTACAAAAAATTTCAAAATTAAAAACTGACTAGCCACAAAGAACATCTACCAACGCAAATACTTGATACTTACATGACATTTAAAAAAGTCCATAATGTTCATATCCTAAATCTCCATATAATAGCATGTGTAAATGTCAATAATATATATTTTTCTAGACAATCATATACACACAATAATTATGGCATACATGCTCAAGTGATGAACATAATATTTCCAATATGACCAAACATGAGTTATGACATAAACATTAAAGCTAATTAATATAGCAAGCCTTAACAACATTACATTTCAGTCAACATCTTTAATACTTTAAAATTTACAAAACTAATTTTTGCTTACTGAAACTTTTACTCATATTCATTTTACTTTTACAAATCATTTAATTTATTTATTACCTAAAATTTTTATGATAATATTTACTAAGTTTTATGATACCAAAGACATGCTTTAAATACTTATTAAAAAATAAAATTTTACTTACTACTTTCTTAAAATATTATAATACCATAATTACAAAACAATTAATATTTTATAAAAGCATATTTGATTTAATAAGTATTTTATAAAAGTAAAAGATTTTAAAAGTTAGTTTGATAATTTATATGAAGCAAATTCACTATACAATTATTTAACATATGATATTTTTCATAACATAATTGCATAATTTTAAATTCTCCAATTGTTTCAACATACTAGCATAAAATGTAGATTCTTTTCATAAATCATTATAGCTAATAATATTATTTCATATGTCCATGAAAATTGAGTTTTTAAAATATATATCACATTATATACTTTATTAGGCTTTAAATTTAATGTCTAAAATTTCGCATCATAATTATGTGATATAGAAAATTACAACATTGTAAAAATGATAAACATATTTATGTCACATAACATATGTTTTCAAAATAGCCAAACTCAATTTCACGTGTTAAACTTTATTAAACAATTACATATAAGAATAAAGCAATATAATTAACAAACTTACTGATCATATACGTGATAATTATTTTAACAGATTCATATGATTATATTTAAAATATTCATAAAATTATCTCAAATAAAAAGCTTTTATCATCACAAAATGCAATATTTTTAACAATTGGATAATAATCAATTAAAACATTCAAAACTTAATGATTATGATAAAAAAAAACACACATGACTAAATGAAGTTCTAAATCAACTTTATTCTTTACAATTAGAGCTTTTTAATCTTTTGAGTATTTAATTATCACTGAAAATCAACTATAATATTCAAGATAAAAAATGCAATGTTCCACATATGAGAAGCAGTTCTTACAAATAGCATTAATCCATGATGTGTTATTTATAATTAAATTAAAAAGTTTAGCACAAACTCCATTTTCGGCACAAAAAATATGGTGTACTAATAGGTATTTTTCATATAAAACTAATATAAAAATAGCCTAATTTTTGAAAAGTTTATCCCCTTTGGTTAGGCAAACATTTTACATAGTGTACTATCAACCATGATGTTTCATGTCTACTCCAAATTACTAAACATAATAACCCCTTTGGTAGGTAATCATATAAGGTAATTTGAAAATATTCATGTTCTTACATATGAGAAAATCTTATAAGTTTCAATGAGTGAGCCACTTTGGCAACCAAGCACCTAAATTAATCAATTTTATTTCCTATACTAGAAAATTTAGATTGTCCATAATTTTAGTTTGCATACATAAAGTGTATGCATTTTGATTTCTTCTCATAAGATAGTTGATCATGATGTATATCTCTATATGTACCTAAAATTTTAACTATTCCTATGTAAGATACCAATAGTTAATATATATATCAATAGATCATTATAGATATAATCTGTCATTATGAGATACTTAAATCAAATGTGTCTTACTAGATCAATAAATAATCTTTATGTCATTCAAACTGAGTATCTTGAATTTTTTATAAATAAATTAATATTTAATGCCTAATAACTTATTCTTATGTATCATCTATCATGATATAAATTTCACAAATAAATGATGATACATAACCCAACACAGTCATAGGAAACATAAATTAATATAGGCAATAATTATAAACTTTAATTATTCCAAATGTATAATTATTCAATATTATCTATTCATCATATGAAATTATCGATAAAATTATCAATTTGATACTAGCTGCATCAAATTCTTAAAGAGTTTAAACCCAAGTTACCTTTCAAAATAATGTATGATGATCTAAAAATTAGTAAATTAAACTTTACTCTATTTATTATACTTATGCACATAACTTTAGGCCAAGAGTACCTAAATTTTAAATAATAAATAGGGAGAGTACATACCACCAAAAGACTTTCAACATGCTAGAATATTTTATTATAAAATAAAATAACAAAATTCATGTCCATAAAATATAATAATTTTTAATCAAAAATAAATATTATATAATAAATATTTTATGTCATTTATAAATCCATAAAAATAATAAATAAATGTGACATAAAATTTCGAAACTAACAGAACAAATGACTTAAAAAAACAAATGTCAAATGAGTCATAATCAATCGATTTCTTGATTCTAGCACTATTCATTGACTCGATACTATTTTGACATATTACTATTCATTGGGTCAACACTATTCTAATTTGTCACTGTTCATTTTCTTCCTCTAGATGGGTTAACCCAACCGAAATGGGTAAAATTTGACTTGGTTTGGTTATATTTTATTTTTTTTAAGTCAATCATGATTTTTTTTCTTTTTTGAAATTTTGATAAAATTAAAGTTTTTAAAACTTACTTAAGCCATTGTTTTATCAAACCCATATGAAAAAGCATATAAAAAACAACAAAACCAAGATCAATTAAGCAAAAAAAACTTGATTGTTAAATCCATATTTAACCCATTTCAAGCTATTTTCAAAATTTCATGGTTTTCTTTGTATTTTGATGCAATTAAATCATCTAAACTTTAATAAACACATATATTTACAAAGCTCATGGTTCAAATCGAATGAAAACAACATGAATCAAGCTTAATCAAATCAAAACAATTTGGGTTACATTCCATGTTCTACCCATTTAAGGTTTTCATCATAATTGGTCAATTAAGATCCAAATTTCATGTAATCAAACACATTTTTCAATCTTAAAACACATGGGTAACAATATTTAAGAACTAATTTGAAATAAAAACATAAAATATTAAGGTTTTAATGAAATCTTAAATTTAGTCAAATCTTGAATCTAAAACTTTAAACCTTGATTTCTCTCTTTACAAGATAAATTGCCAATTGTTAGTATGGTTTAAATACTTATTTCAAGAGGAATAAAAGCGCTAAATTAATTTCCAAAAACAATGGTAAAAAATTAGGATTTTGGAAACATAAAAATTTGCCCAAAAATAATGTTTTGGATTTAAAACAAATTTGAAAATAATATTTGGGATCTTATTCTCACATAAGAAGGCCTAATATCACATATAAGCATAATCTTTAAATCCTATGATCTATATGTGAATATTAGAACATTAAATTTAATCATATTATGTACATGATTACACAATCATAGTTGATAAGAGGAAACAACAATAGGTTTTTTAAGAGGCTAGGTCTTCCTCTATGCGTTTCTTTTACAACCAGCTCTTAATAAATAAATATTGTCAATTAGAAGTGAAGAGGAAATTTTAGCCAATTTTATTAAAACCCTAGAAGCCTTCCATCAAAGGCTTACTAGGCCAAATGCCTATATAATTGTCAAACCACACTGACTCAATAAGATGTTAAAGCCCATATATAAATAATCACTTTAAATTGTTTGGTCTCTCATGCTTGTCTCATATTAAAACTAAACTTATTAGCCAATTTTATAAAATTATAAAATCAAAATTAATAGTAGCCCACATTATGGAAAATTCTAATAATTCAAACTAAATTTCTTATAAATAGGGTTTGTAAATGGGCAGGTCAAATTGGGTTTGGATTAAATTATTCTATGTTAGATCATTCAAGTATAGATCATTTAGGGTTAAGATCAATTTGGGTCTGGATCAATTTATATTTGAGCCTATTTGGATTCAGGTCAATTTGAGTTTGGATCATTTCCATCTCAAGTCATTTCAGTTTTGGGTTTGACACTTGGGTCATTCAAGTTTGGATCATTTTAAGTTTAGCACTCAAATTATTCAAGTTCAATTTGTTAACTTTTAAAATCAAAGATTGTATTTGAATGGATTATTTAAATTAGGTTTAAATTTATCAATCATAATTAAATTGTTTAAGGTTACAATTCTGTGAACTTATGTCATTACATATTAACTAGTGATACCTTCAATTTATATTTTTAATATCATAAAATAATTCTTTTCTAAAAATAAAAATAATTCAAGTATATAAAAATAAACATGTCAAAGTTAAATGAATTAAAAGCCATTTCTTAATATGAAATTATATTATGTTAATGTAAAATAACTTTATTCATGATAAAAATTTATTGATGATTTTTATTTATTGATATTTAGTATTTATTTCCAATTTTTCATGCATTAATTATTAAGTTATCATTAATGATTCATCTTAATATTTTATATAATCATACTTGTCCATATTACTCATTAACAATGAATTGAAAATGAACAATAATTATATAATTTCAAGAAGACTTACCATTAAAAAGTAAGATAATGTAAAAAAAAAAAATTCTATTAGCATTGATTATTTAATTGGCCTAATAGTCTAAGCTTAATACTTTAAAAAAAATTATTAAATACCAAAAATATTTGATATAGTATTAATGTAATTTTAATAATTGACCAGTTGAATAACAAATATTATAATGAAAAATGATGACATATTGCATATTATAATCAATAACTTTGATCAACTTATGCTAGAGGTCTTTATAGCTATTAAGAATTAGAATTTATTTTGTACATTGTAACTCATACAAATTTAGTTATTATATAATTTTAATTCGATAATCTTAATCCAATTATTAATTTCATCAATTTGTTGTAATTTAAAATGTTAACTAGGTTGTTATTTGATGATGTGAGTTTTGACTTTGAAGACTTGGCAACTTGGATGAATGAAATGAATTGTTAAATTATGTAAATGATCCATGTATTCATACGAAATTTGAAATTTAATCACTTTAGTATAATTTTATAAAAATCTCATCTTCATATAAGTTGAATTTAATAATGTTGGTTCAATTACAAATAAAAAAATCATATTTTGTTTTACTTTTTAAAAACAATAATTATTTATTTATTTTTTAAAAAATCAATATTTCAATATTTTAAAATTTTCATATTTTAAAAATATTAAATTTAATGATATATATTAATTTTAAAAATTCATTTTTTTTAATTTCTTAAAATCATATTCTATTTTTTATAAATTTAATATTTCAACTTTTTTAGAAATTTACTAGATTCTTAAAAATATTAAATTTACTTTTTTCAATATTTAAAATTTTTAAAATAAAATTCATTTTTTGAATTATTTATTTTTGAAAATTTAATATTTTATTTAACAAAAATATTCAATTTTTTTTAATTTTTTAATTTTTTTAAAATTTTCTATATTTTTACATTTTTATGTATTTTTAGAAAATTTCTATATTTTTTTATAGAAAATTTCTAAAAATTAAAAATATAGAGAATTTTATAAAAAAATCCAAAAAATTAGAAAATATTAAAACTAAACAATTTGTTGAAATAAAATCTTAAAATTTGAAAATTTAAAAATTTTTAAAACATTAAATTAAAAAAATTAAAACATTTAAAAAATTAAATTTAATATTTTAAAAAATATAAAAATTTCTAAAAAAACATTTGAAGTATTAAATTTTTTTAAAAAAATAATATATGATTTGAAGAAAATTAAAAAAAAATTTAATTAGAATATTTAAGAAATATGAAATTTAATATTTTAGAAATATGGAAAATTTCTTAAAATTTTGAAATATTGATATTGAAAAAAAATAAAATCTAGTTTTCTTAAAAGAATTAAAATTTGATTTTTTTAAGAAATGTAAAATAAATATTTGTTTTAGTAATTAGACCAATATTATTAAATTCAACTTATATTAGGATGAGACTTTTATAAAATTATGCTAAAGTGACTAAATTTTAGGTTTTGTGTGACTACAAAAACAATTTGTATAGTTTAATAATTGATTTTATTCTCAAAGTTACCTTGTTAGTAAAATCAATGCTATGTTAGTAAAGTTAATAGTCATGTCATCAAGTCAATGGATATGTTATCATTTTTAATGGCAAAAATATGACATTGTTAGTGATTGGATTAAAATTATAAAGTTAAAATAGTATGAGGACTATATTTATATAAATTATAATACATGTACTAAATTCCAAATTTTGGCAAAGTACAGAAGCCTCTAGCATAATTTGACAACTTTTAAGTTATAACAATTCTTTTTTAGGGCTAATTATGACATTGTTATATTTTTTAAATTTACGGATTTTTTACGGTTATTATTTATCTATTTAATTAATTTTTATTATATTGATAGAACAAAAAATAAGGAATGAACTTTTTTGTTTATGATTTATAGCCATAGAAATTGATTTCATTAATAATAAAAATATTTTTGAAAATTTTTTTAAACATAATTAAGAGAAATAATAGCAAAGAAAAGATCTTGAAAAGATAATTTAAAATTATTAAATTTTAATAAATTAATAATTTATGTTATATTTATCATTTTAATTACATTAATATTTTAGAAAGCAAAAAATATTTAAATCATTTTACGTAAGTATTTCAAATCATTCAAATTTAAATCATTTTAGGGTTCAAGAAGGTAAGATCATTTAAGGTTTGAAACAATTCGAGTTCAAATTAATTCGAATTTAGATCAATTTAATTTTTGAGTTGAGTTGTTTTAAGTTATTGACTTTTTTATTAAATTAGGTCAATCGAATTTAAAGATTAAATGGATATTTTGAGTTCGAGTAAGTTAAGTCCAATAAATGGAAGGCTTTTCATTAGTTACAATCAAATTTATGAAGTAAGATGGGTTATTATTATTATGACTTAACTTTTTGGGTGGAAAAGAAAATAATGATGGTTTGAGAAATGAAAATTGACATTGTTTTTTTTTTTTTAAAAAAGGAAGATACATGATATAAAAAAAAAAAGTGTAGTTTTTTTTTTAATAAAAATATAGGTGAAATAAAAAAATTCGTGTTTTGGAAAAAAATGAAAAGACATATCTTTAAATTTTTATATTTTGTCATTGTATATTTTTTGTCAATTTATTGAATTTAATCACTGTTGCTTGATTCTTGATATTATATAAACAAATTTCAAGTCTGAAAAATAAAACAAGAAAATTTTGGAGTAAAATAATAATTTATCAAGAATGTAGAATGCAATCTCTAAATTTTTTAAAAAGAAAAATTACTTTTATCCTTTTAAATTCAGTTCAAGGGTCATAACTTGTTCCTGAATTGGATAGGGTACTGATAACTTATTCTTAAATTAAATAAATTTGAACCTAAAATTTAAGGTTTTTGAAATTGGTCCCAAAATTTAATGAGTCTTATAAATCTTAAAATTTGATCCCAATTTAAGAATTCATGAAAATCTTAGAATTTTGTCCTAATTTAAAAATTCTTGAAATTTGATCCCAATTTAAAGAGTATTAAAATTTTGAAATTTAATCTCAATTTAAGAATTCTTGAATCTTCATACTTTGATTTTCAATTTTTACTTCTTAGAGATGTTTGTTGTTAAAACTCTTGAGACTTTGCTCTCAAATTTAGTTATTGGACTTGTCGGAGCTTGGAGATTTTGATTTTTCAAATCTTTTCTTTTTTCATTTGCCTCCAGGTATCTTTCCCTAAAGGTGTTTAAGTCTTCTTTCTTTCGGTTGTGTCAAATGGTTTAGAGAATTTTTCTATTTATAGTGATTGATGATTCTAGCTAATTAGGAGAGTTTTAAAAAGAACTTGACCTCTTTAATTTTATCTTCAAATTATTTTAATTTAATAAGAAAGTTTTAAAAGAACTTATCTTTTTAATTTAATCTTTAAATTTTTTAATTTAAGTAGAAATAAAAGACTATGACTCGTAGGTTAAATTTAATTAGATGATACATATGTTCTGAAATTTAAATGGTGAAAATTTGTATTCAACTTTAAATAGTTTTAATTTAATTTAGAGATAAATTAGATAATTCATGGATGAATTTTGATTGATTGGACTATGAATTTTAAAATTTTGATTCACAAACCATATGTTTTATCTTGATTTGTCAAATGACTTGATAAAATTTTAATTAATTAATTTAAAAATACATAATAAAATTAAAAAAAATTCTTGAAGAACATATTAAACGTTGTAATTGGTCAATGTTTCTCTTGACATCAAACTTAATAATTAATTATCTTAAAGAAATATAAAAAATAAATATATATAGTAAAAGAGTAAAAGAGTAAAAATTTTTTGACACTTTTAAGTAATGTTTGGTACGTCATAATCACTTCAAAAATTATGATAATCTACTAATAATGATTAGATTATAATGTTTGATATGCATTAAGTGATCTTATGTGATAGTAATCTTAAATTATCAAGAGCAATTAAATCATTATTGTTAGCCTTGAATTGACCTTTATTTTGAAATGACAAAATATTAAAGCTAAATAAACTTGATCAAAATTTTGAAAAAAGATTTATTTAGTACATGTTCTTAAGTTTTATATTTTGGTACCAAATAAATAATATGATTTTCATAGCTTAAACAAACCTTTCTTTGTTTTCATATTTCTCAAACCAAATCTATCTTTAAATATTATTTATTTGAGCTTAAATGAAAGTCCAATTATTGTTTTTAAAGTGAACTTATTCATTTTGGACTTAATACAATTTTGATAATATTGGTTTTGAGAAATAGATTAACTTAAGAAAGCTAATTTACAAGAATAAAGTTTTCCAACATCGAACTTGTTTTATTTTTCTGTATTAATTCACAAAGTCTTAATATTTGAATTTTATATGGTTCGAAAGCTCTTTGAGTCTACTTCCTAATGGATTAAACAAAATCAAAATCCAAATTTTCTAAGAAAAAATTTTAAATTTTTACTAGACACTTTACAGTTGTCAAAAAAATTACACAAGGCGTAACTTTAAAAATTCACTATAATTCATACACAGTGAACTATGTGATGAACTTTATATGGATAGAAAGTCCTTTAAATCTAGTTTCTAAATCTTTAAATGGTTTGTGTTTGGATTTGTATAACTCAAGTTATGATCAAATTAGTAAGTAGAGTGCAAAAGGTGAAACTACCACCAAGCATGGATAAGATCGATCCCCTCTAGAAAGGATCGATTAGTTTTCAAACAGAATGCTCCCAGAGCTGAAAATCCAAAAAATGGATCGATCCCTTACAAAAGTGATCGATTGGTTAGGCTATTTTCAAAGGAAAACTGGTTCAAAACATGAACCAATCGATCCCCTAAGGGAGGGGATCGATCCTCTGAAGGCTAAAATCACTCAAACGACTACTTTATCAAGGATTCAACGGCTACTTTCACTTCTCAAACACTTCTAACCGCTACTTCTTCAATTTTTATGTAAATTGAGCACTCCAACACACCAAGAAGATTGATGAATTAAGAGAGCAAAAGCCAACAGCAATATTTTCATTCTCTCAAATAATTAAGAGTTTTTAGAGCTTCAAAGTCTATATCTTTGCATTTATTGTATCCAAATTATTTTTGTTGTTCATTCATCATTTTCTTAAACACTTCAAAAAATTTGTATTTTGTGCTTGTAAGCTTAAGGGGGAGGATAACCCTTAAGAGTGTGTAGTGTTGAGTTTGTAAAGTTTTGAGAAGCTTGTTTGTAATCTTCAACACATTATGGATTGGAGCCTTGGTGTGGACAATCAAGAGAAAGGACATAGGTACCTTGTGGAGAAGGATCAAACCTCTATAAATCATTGTGTTTGATTTCTTTATCCCTATCTCCTTATAATTTGTTATTGTTCATATTTGATTTTAAGTTAATTAATTGTTATTGTTTTCATTATATTTTCATCAAATAGCTTATTGTCTTAATTTCCATTCAACTATATTGAAATCATTATTTAGAAAGAATTTGAAGAGATTCAATTCACCCCCTTCTTGGATCATCATTTAACCTATAAAGCTAACAATTGGTATCAGAACCTTGATCTTTTTTTGTAGGTTTAACCAGCTTGAGTAAAGATCCTATGGCTCAATTTTGGTTTCAAGATGGTGAGGAAGTTCTCAAAGCTCCTATGGTTGATAAATTTGAATTTTGTGAATGGAGAAGGAGGATGAAGGTGTTCATTATGGTCCAAGATTTTAGAGCTTGGAATGTGATTTAAAAAAAGCTTGAAACTCCTTCAAATGATACAAAATACATGAGGCAAGTGATGGATGATGCCAAAGCAAAGTGCTTACTATATGGAGCTCTTGACTCTCACAAATTCAACTTGGTATCAAAGTGTCCAACCTCAAATGAGTTATGGGAGAAGTTTGATGAAATACATGAAAGACAACAATCCAACCGAAATGCACCATGTCTCATGGCTCTTGAAGATCTGAAGGTAACCTCTAATTCTATTGATTCAAATTCATATGCTTTTAATGAATTACAAAATGCCTATAATGAGCTATATATTGAATGTGAATCAATGAAGAGGAAATATAAGAAAACGATTTCAAAGTTGAATGTAGAGAATGAGTTTTTAATGAATGCCAAAAATGATTTGGAAAAAGAAAATGAAAAATTAAAAATAGATTTTGAAACCTCTCAAAAGAAAAATTAAATTGATATATCTCCCTTGCAATTGGCAACTTATGCTTAGTGAATAACTTTTCTTTTGCATATAATGACTTAGAATATGGAATTGTTTTCTAACCACTGGTATAATTTTGATCAATTAATTTTCTTGATGCTTCTAATGAAAATCTTTTGTCAAAAAATTTTTCTAAGTCTATGTTAGGAGAACTTGAAATGAGCATGGATGAGCCTACATTTTTAAAATTTCATGTATAGCAAGCAAAGTATGTCATCTTCATCTATCAAGCTCAAGTACATCAAAGACTTAGCTCAAATGATGTGGATTGAAAAATTTAAAGCTAAATGAGCACAACAATAAAGCTTGACATGGATGGAGATAAATGTATCAACTTTATAATATGATGTATGAGTTTGAATGCATATACATGCTTGCTTTAATATGTGCAAATATATGATTTTGTGGTTGAATATATGAACACATTGCATAAATTAATTACCAAGCCACTTGGTAGATATTATTTTAATTTTTTTTAAAGCTTGGATTGATTAATTCACCTTCATTAATATTCATGTTCTTGATTGCTTTGATTAATAGTTTTAATTGCAGGAATATTCGTTTGAATCTTTGGACATGGATATGAGTTAAATAGATTGATTTCTTTGAATATGTTCATTGATTGAGTCCATTGAGATAGCATGTACCATATTGTGTCTAAAGATTTGCATTTTTTTTGGTATATTGCTATACATGTTTTGAAATGTTCTTGCATATGCTTGTGTGATTTTGTTTGAAATAAATATATGTTTGATTACTTGCATATGCTTAGATTAATTACATTGCTATGCATTGAAATAATTTGGATTATAATTGAATAATCATGCTTTCATTATTTCTTTGCTATAGCATATGTGCTTATCATGTTTGGAGAATCATGCGTATATAATCTTTGTTATGACTTGATGATAATTAAACCTCATTGCTCATTAGTACTTATGATTTATTATATACATATGAGCTTTTGGTTCTTGTTTGGATAAGACAGCTTATGAAATATTACTACTATCATTTTTGTATGTATTGAATGAATCTTTCATATGCTTGAAGTATGTGTGCTCCGTGAAAGTTGTTGAATAAAATTGCTAACAATTGGTAACAATTTGTATCAAATTTACTAAAGAATTTTTTTTTTAACTTTCATAGATACTTGTTTATGTGCTTATCCTTGATATAGCTTATACTTTTCAAGCAAAATTGTGTGTGCCTTAAATTGATTAATCATTATTTTAAAAAGGAGGAGAAATTTTAGAATACAATTTTGCTTGATTTGTTTTGTGATAACAATTGGTATACTTTATCATTACATATCTTTAACAATTGGTATCCATAATAATTGGTATGAGCTTGTATGCATGTGCTTGAATTTATGCTTAATTGCTATTTATGTTTTATGTTCTAAGCACATCTTATCCTAACATGATTTTATGAGTAGATTACATATCATTCATTATCCTTTGCTCATAAATTTCATGTAGTAAATTTGATGACTTGTGCTAAAATGCTAAAATTGGATATATTTATACTATTATGCTTTTGTGCTTGAATACATGTATGTGAACTTCATTGTGCATATTACACTTGATTACATGCATTCAAAATACTCTTGATATTATTGGTATCAAGCACTTTGTCCCATGCCTTGAATTGATTTATCTTTCTTTTGAAATGACAAAAATGGGGAGAGAGTTTAGAGATATCTCTTCTTGTATGCTTATAGCAATTGATATAAGAGCTTAAACATTTGATATAAAGAGCATAAACAAAAAGGAGAAATGTTTTATGAATATATTTGTTAATGATGCCTTTTTGTGTTTATTTACTCATTAATTTTCTCATGCCTTTTTGTTATGACAAAAAGGGAGAGAAATATCATATAGACAATTTTACTCGTGCTTGACATACATATGTTTGATTATGCTTATTTCATATATTTGATTAGCATATGTTTGTTAAATTATGTTGGATTATGATACATAAATTAAGGGAGAGTTTTTCCATTGGATTAGGATGCACAAATTGAAGGGAAGTTTTGCCATGCATTGTTTAAGGGGGAGTTTTCCAAAATATCTTTCAAAATCTTAAATGTTTCAAAGAAAGTTTTTCATCAAGCAATTTATTTTTAAGTTTTGTCATATCAAAAAGGGAGAGATTGTTAGCCTTGAATTTATTCTTATTTTGAAATTACAAAACATTAAAGCTAAATAAACTTTATCAAGATTTTGAAAAAGGATTATTTAGTACATGTTCTTAAGTTTTATATTTTGGTACTAAATAAATAATATGATTTTCAAAGCTTAAACAAACCTTTCTTTGTTTTCATATTTCTCAAACCAAATCTATCTTTAAAGATTATTTATTTGAGCTTAAATGAAAGTCCAATTGTTGTTTTTAAAGTGAACTTATTCATTTTGGACTTAATACAATTTGGATAATATTAGTTTTGAGAAATAGATTAATTTAAAAAAGCTGTTTTACAAGAATAAAGTTTTCCAACATCGAACTTGTTTTATTTTTTTTGTATTAATTCACAAAGTCTTAATATTTGAATTTTATATGGTTCAAAGCTCTTTGAGTCTACTTTCTAATGGATTAAACAAAATCAAAATTCAAATTTTCTAAGAAAAGATTTTAAATTTTTACTAGATACTCTGCAGTTGTCAGAAAAATTGCACAAGGCATAACTTTGAAAATTCACTATAATTTGTACACAGTGAATTAGGTTATGAACTTTATATGGATAGAAAGCCCTTTAAGTCTAGTTTCTAAATCTTCAAACGATTTGTGATTTGGATTTGTATAACTCAATTTATGATCAAATTAATAAGTAGAGAGAAAAAGGCAAAACTACCACCCAACATAGACATGATCGATCCCCTCTAGAAGGGATCGATTGTTTTTCAAATAGAATGCTCCCAGGATCGAAAATCCAAAAAAGGGATCGATCCCCTACAAAAGGGATCGATCGATTAGGCTATTTTCAAAAGAAAATTGGTTCAAAACATATACCAATCGATCCCTAAGAGAGGGAATCGACCCCCTGAAGGCCAAAATCACTCCAACGACTATTTTATTAAGGATTCAATGGCTACTTTCACTTCCCAAACACTTCCAACAGCTACTTCTTCAATTTTTCTATAAATTGGGTACTCTAACACACTAAGAAGATTGATGAATCAAGAGAACAAGAACCAACAAGCAATATTTTCATTATCTCAAATAATCAAGAGTTTTTAAAGCTTTAAAGTCTATATCTTTACATTTATTGTATCCAAATTATTTTTGTTGTTTATTCATCATTTTTTTGTCTATACCATTGTATATTTCAAATTAACAAACACCCAACCTTTGAGAGGTTCTTAGAGTTTGCAAAATACTTAAAAAAATTTGTATTGTGTGCTTGTAAGCTTAAGGGAAAGGATAACTCTTAAGAGTGTGTAGTGTTGAGTTTGTAAAGTTTTGATAAGCTTGTTTGTAATCTTCAACACATAATGGATTGGAGCCTTGGTGTGGACAACCAAGAGAAAGGATGTAGGTGCCTTGTGAAGAAGAATCAAACCTCTATAAATTATTATATTTGATTTCTTTATCCATATCTCCTTATAATTTATTATTGTTCATATTTGATTTTAAGTTAATTAATTGTTATTGTTTTCATTATATTTTCATCAAAATGGCTTATTGTCTTAATTTTCATTAAACTATATTGAAATCATTATTTGAAAAGAATTTGAAGAGATCCAATTCATCTCATCTTGGATCACCATCTAACCTATAAAGCTAGCAATTATCTTGGAGAATAATCTAATTCTTATAGAAAATAATAAAAATATTTTATTATCGTGGTGAAGTGATATGTAAAATTAACAATAATTAATTTTAATCATTTAATATGTGAATTAAAAATTTGTTGCATCTTAAAATTATAATTATTTTATATTATAAGTTATTATATTCATTATAAAACGTTTAAAAATAATTTATGTATTTTTTTTGCTTTTTTAATATTTTATATAAATACAATTTTTTTTTATTATGAATTTAATAGATTGATTTTATTTTTTAATTTAAATATTTTTTTACATAATTTATATTATAAAAATCAATTTGCCTATCGATAAATATATTTAATAATTTAATAATATAATAATATTTTATTATAAAATAAATAAATATTACTAAGATCTTACAAATTATTATCTTTAAACAATCTTAAAATTATTAACTTGTGTAACTATTATAATATATATGATATTTTGTACTTTTAAATAAAATAAAATATTTATTTTTAATAATTCCAAATACGATGATTTTTAATTCTCAAAAACTAATAATTATTAATAAAATAAAGTGCTTTAAATCGCGAATATTAAAATCACTTTCGTAATAAGATTATTATGATGATTACATTACGATGATGATTTTAGAAAAAAATACCAAATACTATCTAAAGGTCTGTTTGGATGGAGCATTCCAAGGTAGGATATAATCCCAATCAAGGTATTTTAAAAATAAAAAAATAATTTACTTGTTTAGATAAAATAAGTGAGAATTTCAAATTTTAAATGAAATTTTAAGAAAGAATCTAGGGTGCTAAAATTTCCTCTTAAAAATCCATATAAAGAGATGATTTTTCAGAATTTCTTCAAAAATATTCAATCTCTCTATTACACATGACTTATCATAAAATAAAAAAAAAAAAATAATCTACTATTTTATTTAATTCTAATATATATTTTTTATATTATTAATAGCATCTATATATTTTTATAAATCTATCGATACACATATTACATATTTTATTTATACTTAATATCATTATGTTTTATAATTATTTTTTAATCTAATCAAATTTCAACAAGCTAGAATTTTTTCCAAAAATATTTATTCAAACAAAATAATTACAAATACTAACACTTTAAAATAATATTTTTTAAAAATATTTTCATGCATTCTCACAAAAAAAAAAAAGAAAAACTGAAAGGTATGTGGGAGAGCACTCAGTCAAAATTAGACCAGTCAATTTTAAATAAGTCATGACGATACAATATAAAAATGACATGAAAAGAAACTTTATATTTGTTTTTAAAAAATATGTTTTGTATTTGTTCGTGTTGACATGAATTTTAATATAACATAATTTATGTTTTATACATGTTGATACGTCTATATATGTATAAGACACAAAAAAACATGCTTAAATAAAACATGTCACACATAAACACGTTTAACACGTGACACGACGCGAAAATATATTTAACATATTTTTTATATTTATTTTAATTTAATATAAACATCTAAAGATATTTTCAATTTTTAATTTTTTAATTATGATACCTAATTAGGTATTCAACATACCATATAAAGATTATTTTAAACATTTAATTATGATATTAATTTAATAATTATTATAAAATTATTTTTATATTAATGATATAAATACATATAAATAATAATATTAGTACAATACATCATTATTTTATTCTTTAATCTTTAGTAATTTATCATTCATGATTTGATACCAAAAATTAATAAATTATGTATATATTTATAATTGTTATATTAGCAATGTATATATTAAAATTTATATATATATATAGATGTTAAATGCATATTAAATGAGTATAAAATTTTTTATATTTTTTAAATATGCAAATATTTTTTATATTAGTAATGCATATAATATATATAAATTTTAACATATTAAATATATATTGTTCTTTGTAACTTTTTATAATAATATTAAAAAACAATTTTTTATTAAAAAAGAATTTAGAAAGACAAATATACATTTAATTGTTAATAACAAGTAACATCTAGCAATATGATCATTGATAAAGTAAAACAAATCCAAATAATATAAATATACAATAATATAAAATAAATCCAAATCATATAAATATACAATAATATATTATGATGATTATAAATAATATTTATATTGATAAGAAATTATATGAGCATCTTAACAACATAAATTATGATATGCAACTATTTTAAATTATAAGAGTTAAAATAAGAGATTATATATTTGAAATTAAAAATAATATATATAATAATAAAAAAAATTAAATAATTTATTCTATATTACATAATATGATATTCTTAAAATATAACTTATAAATTATTGTTATTTTTTAAAATACTTTGATGCTAGTAGGTTAGTATGCCTTGAATTAGATATGATGTTTGATGATACATATTTACTATTTATTTATGTATATCAATGCTATTAGTATATATTAATGTTGTTTATGTTTATTTGTATATATTAATATTATTTATATTAATCGTATCATATCGAATATAACACATATAATAAATATATCGTATATAAAATTTAAATAGGATTTATAATTTAAATTATTATATATTTAAATATGATATAAAAATACGAATCTAATAAAAATTAACGAGAAGTTAAACACCAGCAGGATGAAGCAAAACAAAAGGAGCAATTGCAACTTGCAAGGCAACGAAACGAACCTGAGGGACAAAATCGTAATATCCCGAAAACAGTATCAAATTCAAAGACGCAAGCGCTCCAATAAGACTTCAGAGCATCCCCACGCATTTCAAGATCATTTCAACAAATTGCTCGGCGGGATTCGATTCGCTGACTTCCCATATATGTCCATCCCTACCCTGTAATATATAATTACACTATTATCACTAATTTTTTATTTTATTTATTTCATTTCATTCATCAAACATAAAGCCTCTAGCTTTTCACTCTGTTTCAAGTACGAGCACCTTTGTTGGTGGCGAAATGGCGATCCGAAGAGCGATGTCAGGGCGGACGGCAGTCGTTGGAGCGCGATCCATGTCGTCGTGGTGGCGTAGCGTGGAGCCTGCTCCCAAGGATCCTATTCTTGGTGTTACCGAGGCTTTTTTGGCCGATCCCAATCCCGATAAAGTCAATGTTGGAGTCGTACGTTTCTTCTCCTTTCTTTCTTTCCTTCTCCTACGTTTTTGTTCTTTGACTCCTCTGTTTTTGGCTGCTCTCCTTTTGAACGACTTTACGAAAGCGACAATTTTCATTTTTGCTTTCTTAAAAATTTGTACTACTTCGTTTTGAGCTAATTATGTAAATCTCTTTTGTGTGGTTTTGTTTTCGGTAGTTTCTTAGCTACCAAACAGAAAAAATTAGTCGCCGTTTCTCTTTGCTACGTATGTACTTACTTTTTTACTTTGTCGAAAGTGGGTTAAAAAATTTAAAGGTAAAAAAAACCAATGCAGTAAAATCACAAGTATCTGAGTTGATGTAAAGAAATAATATCTTTATTTGTGGTATAAATTTACTGCTATAACTTTTGGTTTTGTAGCGTATTTTTTTCCCTTTTGAATAAACTGTGAATAGTAAAAAATGAGAATATTAACCAACTAATACTGGAAACTTATTTGTTTGTCTTTTTATTTCAATTTTCTTTTTGTTGTTTTAGGCACAGATAGCAGTTAAGTTGAATTCTATTTTTTGGGATTAAAGTATGAATGATACAATAGTAAATAGGAATTGAGCTTGAACAAACAGAATTCTCATTTTCTTTCTGAAAATGTAAAAGCAATAGAGTTGTTGATGTTCAGGATTTGTTTTCAGGGTGCTTACCGTGATGATAATGGAAAGCCGGTTGTTTTGGAATGTGTTAGGGAAGCCGAGCGAAGGATTGCTGGACATTTGAACATGTAAGACAGAGCCGGTTGTTTGAATGCTTTTCATTGTCACATTTTGCCTTGTTTTTTTACTACATATTCTATAGATAATTGCCTACATTTTCAATTAATTTTACTCATTATTAACGAGTCCAGTTGGAGTTTTATTCAATTTCATATTGATGGTTAGTAACTTTTTTCCGGTCCCATGCAATTGACCTTTTTATCTTCCGCTTTCCATTTGATTCCTTCACGATGTGGTTATTCAATGGTTGAGATCGTGGTCGATAAGTCTTTCTAGAATATTCTTTTCTGGCCCTTCGCTAGTTGCTTCTTCTTCTTTTACATAAAAGGTAGTCATATTATTATTTGATACAATAACAATAATAAACTAAGTCTCATAGCTTATAATTCTGGGATTGATTGTATGAAAGATTAAAAAAAAAAAGAAAATCATGTTAAATATTTGTTTTGAATTTTTTTATGCCACTTATTTTTATCAATAATAATCTTTTTATGTTTTTTCTTAACCATCATATCATTTCTTATCAGTTGTATCCATATTTTTCGTGATCTATCTCTATAAGTTATGATGCCTCCAAAATTTGGATACTTATTTTTCCTAACGAGTGCACAAATAAATCAACGTTTTGTATGTCCAAACTATTTCAAACGATTCTCTCTCATCTTTTCTTCAATTTGGACTATTTCTAATTTTTCTCGAATTTTTATTTTAATTTTGTCTCTTCTAGTCTTACCACATATTTATCTAAGCATTCTCATTTTGACTACGATCATTTTGTTATTTTTAACAATCCAACACTTAGTTTCATATAACAAAGAAGGCCTTATAGTTGTTTTATATAATTTCACCTTTAACACAAAACATCTTACGCACTTCGCCATCTCACCCATCTTGCTTGATTCTTATGATTTGCATCCCTTTCTATCTCAGCATCGTTTTGAATAATTGATCCCAAATATAAAAAATAACTATTTTTTTGTACTACTTTACCATCCAAGTTAATCATACACTGACCCTTGTTTAGTTGTGATTACTAACTTATATTTACTTCCCTGTCATATTATTATTTGATAGTATTACTAAATTTTGAGAGTTAGTTTGGTTGAATTAGAGGATGAGATATTGATGAATTATGCAGTTACTGAAGAGGGTTGTGTAGGAAGCTTCGACATTGTAAACATTCTTGTTCAACTGGTAGTCTCATTACTGTTAGTATAGATTTCAAAATGATTCATTTTATGGAATCTGGTCTTAGTTCCACCCCTGTGAAATGCCATTTAAAGTAACTAATTGCAACCTTTATCAAAATTATTTAAGAGTGTATAAACTAGAAAGACACTTAAAAATGAAAATTTATTCTTTGTTAGATCTTACCCAGAATCAGAATTGAAGCATCTGGTAGTACATATTCTCACTTTAAAGTACTCTTAAAGTTTGTATCTTGGGAATTATATCTTTTCTGTGAATCTGCCCTTGCTTGCCTAAATATAATACCTGGAGGAAAAAAAAGGGAAAAAAAATTTCAGAAGCTCTATGTTGCTGACTGCTATGTAATTGCTACTGCTACAATCTGAGATCCTCAGACAATTATTAATGGTGGTAACATAGGACCTTGATTTTTCATTTCGAATATGGTATATGTAGTTCAAAAAAATAGGAAAATCTTTTTCATTCTGTCTGTGCTTGACTATCTGGAAGTGATTTCTATTATTGAGCAACTTCTGGGACCAACTTTTTTTGGTGATATCTGGAAAGTAGTTACCATTTTTCTCTACAAACTAGGCCAGCATTTTCTCTCATAAAACCTATATTTGTGCATGTTTATAAGAACAAAACTTCCTTTCATCGTTCTCTTTTATTCTGTTCCTACAAGAACATGGTTCATATAGCACATTTATGTGTTTGACTTTTCTTACATAGCATACTTTGCATGTTCTTTACTGTCCCATAGCAGGATTGTATCGGACCTCATGGTGGATATTTAATTCTTTCAACAATCATTTCAGATGCTGGAACCTATATCTTCAATCACACTACTATTTTCTTATAATTCTTTTATTTTTATTTTTTTTTATTTCTATGGAATTGACAGAAATGTTCTCCTTTTGTTTTCATTTGATAAGGGAATATCTTCCCATGGGCGGAAGTGTGAAGATGGTGGAAGAAACACTGAAGTTGGCCTACGGAGTGAATTCTGAGTTGATAAAAGACAAAAGGATAGCAGCAGTGCAAGCTCTGTCTGGAACTGGTGCATGCCGACTTTTTGCGGACTTTCAAAAGCGTTTTCGTCCTGATTCCCAAATCTATATACCAGTCCCAACTTGGGCCAAGTGAGTGTTCCTGCTGTATTTGTCTTTTATACACTAATTCCTCTTTCTTACCTCATTTTTCTAAGACCTGTACAAGTTCAGTTATAAGATTGAGCGGTTATTATTCTGCCTTCTCTCTCTCAACTTACATTGCTTATAATATGAGTTTCCAACAGCCACCACAACATTTGGAGAGATGCCCATGTCCCTCAGAAAACCTACCATTATTATCACCCAGAGTCCAGGGGTTTAGATTTTGCAGCAATGATGGATGACATTAAGGTAAGCAGGGATCATTCTTCGAAATATGAACATCTGAATTAATATTCGACTCTTTTTCTTCATTTTATGTAGTTGTTCAACTCCCCCTGATTTTATATGTGTATCATCATTGCTAAAGTTACCTCCCTCTTTCTGCACAGAATGCTCCAAATGGTTCATTCTTTCTACTTCATGCTTGCGCTCATAATCCCACTGGTGTGGATCCTTCAGAGGAGCAATGGAGAGAAATCTCACATGAGTTCAAGGTATATACTAAACAGCCCTTTTTCTTTCCCCGAAGTCACTTCTTGAGACAATTTGTACCCTCATGTTCACTTTTTCTGCTTTGGTTTTTTTCCAGTTGTCACTACTTGTTTGCTTTGTTTAAACGATATATTCATTTTTTAGGTGAAAGGTCATTTTGCCTTCTTTGACATGGCATATCAAGGTTTTGCTAGCGGTGACCCAGAGAGAGATGCAAAGTCCATCAGGATTTTTCTTGAGGATGGTCACTATTTTGGAATTGCACAATCATATGCAAAGAATATGGGACTCTATGGCCAGAGGGTAGGATGCCTAAGGTAATTTTGTGTCTTATCGTTATAAATGAATGTAGAACATTTTGCTTATCAAGGTCTGACTTCCTGATACCAATTGTCTGCATTAACCATTGCAGTGTGCTTTGCGAAGATGAAAAACAAGCGGTAGCTGTGAAAAGTCAACTGCAGCAGCTTGCAAGACCCATGTACAGCAACCCACCTGTTCATGGTGCTCTCATAGTTTCAACAATTCTTAGTGATCCAGACTTGAAGAAAGTATGGCTCAAAGAAGTTAAGGTAACATCGCATGGCTTCTTTTAAAAATTTTTGTATCTGGGCTATTTATGCAAAACAACAGCAAGAGCCCCCGCGGAAATGATGCCCTTGGTTGTTGCATGTGTTGGGATTAAGGATGATCATATAAAACCCATGGAAGCATGTACTTTAGATGAATGACAGCACGTGTATAGTTAAGAATGCCCTTTTGGGCTTCCTTAAGAGGGCCAGTTAGGCAGCCCTTACTAAATTGAACCCTTCTAAGCTTCCTTAGGACAGCCAGTTGAGTAACCCTTTTGGGTGGAGTGTCTGGCTGAATATCTGGTTCTCAAATGATTTGTTGACAGATTTTAGCGAATTTTTTATTTTATACTATCAGAGTGCAGTCCTAAAATGAACGTAGTTGTATGTAATAAACTACTCGTCTACTCAATTTTCTTCTAAGATCATCTGAAATTGATTAAACTTCAAACTCTGTCCAGGTCATGGCAGATCGCATAATTGGAATGAGAACTGCTTTACGAGGGAACCTTGAAAAGCTAGGCTCCCCATTATCGTGGCAGCACATCACTAATCAGGTGTGTTAAGTTTGCCAATTACTTCTCTGAGTACAAGCTGGCTTCTTTTATTTAAGTTAAATGATTAGCAATGCTAATTCTTGTAATTTCAAGCAGATAGGGATGTTCTGCTATAGTGGGTTGACACCGGAACAGGTGGATCGCTTGACAAATGAATTTCACATCTATATGACTCGCAATGGTAGAATCAGGTAATATCTCCGAATGTAATTCCTATTGTCCTTCTGGGCTATTATGCACAAATCAAAACTGAATTTTTTTGCTGATGTTGCAAACAAATGCAGTATGGCTGGTGTTACAACGGGCAATGTTGAATATTTGGCTACTGCGATTCATGAAGTCACAAAATCCGCATCCACTTGTTAAACAAGAAAATCTCATATTCTTCCTTCAACTGATATGTGACAAAAAACGAACTCAACAGAATTTTGTCCTCTTTGGAAGGACAATTAAACGAGCATCATTCATGCCCTACTTAGTATTTACTGTTTCTGCATCATTCTCAATTGAACTATTATTAGAATAGAAAGAGGGAAACATTGATCCCACCTGATTGACAAGAAATGACTGGCGCTATCCAATATTGTTGGGAAGCCCTTTTAGTTTGTATAATTTCTAGCTAGTAATAAATCGGTGCAGAAGTATTTTTGAAAGCGTAGTTACAACATTGAATAATGCAGTTCGGAGATGTCATGCTTGCTAATCTTATGAGAAACAAAACAAAGTAATTGAATTCATTCATGGCAGCTAAAGTTGATGCCAAAGGAGACAAATCACGATGATGTAACCTGTACTGGTTTACTAATATTGTACGGTGGCGAATTCAAGATAATTTTTTTGGTTCACTTATAATATATATATATATATATATATATATGTATATATAATTTATAAAAAGATTGAAATAATATACTGTCCAAACCTCTCAATGTACACCACCTGTCTCAAAGAGCCTCGATCTATCTGGGTAATTTGTGAATGCATATATATAAATATATATATATATATATATTGTTTTTGAAAAAGAGTACAATTATGATTATTATTTTTAATAAAGATATTTTGTGGATATTATATTATTAAGGTATATTTATAATGTATATTATAATAATTTTAGAATCTAACATATACTCTTTATTAAATTTTTTTTTTTTAAATCTAAGATATTCTTAATTAATAAGATTTTGACTAGATTTGGTTAAAAATAAAATCTGTAAGACTAATATAAGAAAGATAGCATATTAAAACTAAAATAGGAAAAATTAGAAGTAATAAATTTAATAATCTTTTAAGTTTAACTAAAAATCTTCAGACTTTCATTTTTTCAATTACAAATCTTTAAGCTTTCATTCTCCTACACGAAATAGGTCATATGTGAAATCCATTACATGCAAAGCTTATAATAAGGCCTAATACACTCATGACCCAATATATAAGGCTTAAATTCACACAATGAACCCAAATAGTATAAAATAGCCTAAATATGCTCAAACAGCTTCACAAGTGATCAAGGTAACCATCCTATGCTCCTTCAATGCAATAATTCTATTTGAGTTGAAATTATAAAAGATTAAAAAGTGAATGTAGCTTTTTAGCTCTATAACAAGTTATAAGACCAATAATTTGTACAATTGAGTGTTGGTCTATGTTTTTATCATTATAAGCTAAATTAGCCTCCACTAAATCATCAGGATAGATCCCATCATTTTCCCTCGGTTGAATGTGATTTGCCTTCAAATCAAAATCTTCACTATCTTCCAAATAAAGTGATAAGTCTTTCACATTGAAAATAACAAAAACATTATACTCACCAAGCAAATCAATCTTATAGGCATTGTCTTTCACTTTAGCAATCAGTTTGAAAGAACTATCAGCTCTTGGCATAAGTTTGGACATCCTCTTACTTTGAAACCACTCTTTGCTTAAATGGATTAAAATAAGTCACCTTACTTGAATTGGACTTGTTTGCTCCCTTTGTTGGCAGCTTTCTTATAAACAACTTTTTCCTTTTCAATTTTCTCCTTAACATTTTCATGCATTCTTTTCACTATCTTAGCTTTCTTCTTAGCATCCATACATATTTTTTCATCAATAGGCAATGGTGCTAAATCAAGTGATGTAATTGGATTGAAACCATAAACCACTTTAAACGGTGAATGCTTAGTAGCACTATGCGTACTCCTATTATAAGCAAACTCCACAAAAGCCAAGCATTCATCCCAATTCTTCAAATTTTTAAAAATAATTGCTTTAAATAAAGAAATGCAAGTGATTTTCTTATTGTTATTATTGTTTTAAAAAGCAAAATCAAAAGCAAAGAAATTAAAGTTAAATGCCAATTAAGACC
The DNA here is from genome assembly GCF_047325235.1 of Durio zibethinus. Lineage (NCBI taxonomy): Eukaryota > Viridiplantae > Streptophyta > Magnoliopsida > Malvales > Malvaceae > Durio > Durio zibethinus. The sequence goes on from NC_143179.1 coordinate 14,337,042, forward strand.
ATTAAATCAAAATTAAAGATAACACATAATTAATTTTGTCCGACTCTAAAAAAAATTATGTCTCTAATGGAGTCGTCAAGTTGTCGTAACGTTTTTAGGGACTGTTATAAGAAAATTTTAAAAATCTCAAAATAGAAGTAGTCGCTACCGATTTTTTTTGCTAGGTACGATTGATCACGTATTAAAACTTAACTTTTTTCAAAAATTTTAAAATTATTTAAAATTTATTAAAAAGATAATCTTTAGATCTACAAAAATAGTTTTGGTTTAAGAATATGGTTACGCATAAAGAAGGTTTAACACCCCAATGATATTAATTAATTACATGTTATCTTTTAATTTTGATGAAAATAATCTTACTTTTGATATTTAAACAATGATTCCTTTAAATTTTTTTTATTACAAAAAAAATCGTCTTTTTTTAATTGAAAAATAAATAAAAATATTGTGTATTAAATGTAGATACCGAATTTTGTCTGAAATATTTTTAACATGATTAACCTGACATGCACCAAAGCCATTAATATAGGATCATTACGTAAACCATTTAAGAGGACCATTTACAACCCATAAAAGCCTACAACTTAGCCCATTTAGAGACTAAAAATCAATTCAGGTCAAATCTAATCAAACTTAGTCAATAAAATTAAAATTAGTCAAACAAAATCAAAATTATACAAAAATTTGATCAAAATGGATAAAACCCGGGTTAATTCTCAAAATTCACAACTTAATTAAAATCAATATAGTTTAAAATTGAATTTAGAGATTTTTTAAAACACTAAAAATTTTTATTGCACTTGGGGAAGTACAAAATTATTAAAATACCCTTTAAAAGGTATTTTTGTAATTTGATCTTCCCGAACTCAGATTTTCATGAAACTTTTTATATCAAAATTTTATAATATTTCATGATTTTTGATGCATTTAAAATCACAGCAATACCTCGAGAAGTGCAAAATAACTAAAATATCTTATAGTAGGTATTTTCGTAATTTGGTTTTTTCAAGTTTGAATTTTTGTGAAACATTTCAGATCTTAATTTCATAATATTTTATGAATTTTGATGCATTTAAAATTGCAATAGTATCCCAAGAAATGTGAATGGGTATTTTGGTAATTTAACCTTATTAAGCTCGAATTTTCACGAAAATTATCAAATCTCAACTTTATAATATTTCATGATTTTTGGTGTTTTAAAATTTAAAAAATAAGCATGGGAACATTGATTTCTAAGAAAATGGCCTAAATACCGAAAACATTATATTTTAGAGGCTATAAAAATCCAATTTTTGTAGTAAATAATATGGACCATTAGATCTCTCATTAAATCTTGATTCAATGACTAAAGGTTGCAAAAAAAAAAAAAAAGGCTTGAAATTAAAACAAAGACGAAAATAGAGAAGAAAAAGAAGACGAGGCCCATTCAACCTCGTTACTGTCATATGACTTGTGTACAGAAGGGACAAGCAAGCGGGACAGAAGCTGATGGCTTTTGTGGTAGACAAGTTCTGAGGGAGTAATGGTCAGCCAAGGCAGCTGTAGGGAAGTGGGAAGGAGAAGGAACAGACAAATGGTGAAGCTTGAGAAGGAAGGTTGGTTTTCAATATAAAAAGAAAGGTAGAAACCAGTAAAGAAGGACTGGTTTTTCAAAAAAAGAAATAGCTAAAAAAAAAGACTAAGAGGAGAGGGCTACCGAAAAAAGAAAGAGGAGAAAAGGCCAGAGAAAAATAGAAAAAGCTTGTAGAAAAAAAAAAAGAGGAAGCCGTTAAAAAAAAAGAAAAAAAAAGAAATGAGGTGGGAGTCTCACCAAGAAATAGAAAACTATGACTTTTGAAGAATTGAGAAGAGGTAGCTTTTTGAAACCTTTTCCTAGGACATTGCATGTGCACGTTTTTCCATTTGGGGTTTTATTATCAAAGCTTGCATCTTTGTCTTCTTTTCTGTGTATGTTATGCACGATTGAAAATCTCATTTCTTGTTGACCGCTGCTTATTATGGACCATATATTAAAGCTAGAATTTTCTTTATGTTCTTGGAAAAGATTCATTTATACCTGTTGTTCATCTCCCTTACGTGTGCTCTATGTATGGAAGCTTAAAGCTTCAACCTTCGCATGGTTCTATTGCTCTATTTTTTGTAAAATCAGGTCATAGGTGTTTACTTTCATTAGTCCTTTCATGTTCTGACTTTGGCTTTAGTTTGTAGCATGGTATTCTTTAAGGAAAGGGAAGCTTTAGGTACTTACAGTTCTCTACATTAGTTAGGATTGAAAACAGCCATTACCTTTTTCAATGGTAGCCATAGTTTCATACTGTTATGGAGTTTATCTTGCATTGTCTCTTCCATTATAAGTAATGCTCTATTAGAGTTGGCATCGGGGCGGGGCGGGGTGGTTTTCTGCTTTCCCCGCCTCCGACCCGATGCTTCAATGTTTTATCCGATACCCGACCCTTCCCCGCTCGGAGGTTGTTATTGCCCGACCCGCTAGAATATTATTTACCCGAATTTAACCCGACCCGACCCGAATTCAATATATTACCTATTTAAATTTACCAAAAATGTAATAAATTATAATCTAAATATATTACAAGCATTAACAAATTTAACATAATCACTCACAAATTCAAACTTAGTACATACTATTTTTTTGTCTAGTAAAAATCTCATAAATTCTCATCATAAATAATAGAATTATAAAATACATAAAATATAGTAAATTCAAACTCACAAATTCTTACCATAGATGATGGAATTATGAAATATATAAAACTTAGTAAAATAAAATTCAAATATTAAACAAGCATAAGTTAATAACTAAATTTAAACATAATACATGATACAAGATGAACATCAAAAGCTTAAATCACCACAATAAAAAGCTAAATTGTTTGAACATCCTTTCATCCAACATGATAAAAATCTTTCAAAACCACAACAAATCATTCCATCATCACTAAGCTCTATATCATCATTATCCTCTAACCACACTAGTCCTATAAAATAAAACAATAAGATGAATAAATAAATCTCATAAAATAATATATTTAAAAATAATAATATAAAAAATGAATTAATTAAAAAATATAATATTATTTACCAAACTAGTTATCTTTTCCTCAATCTCACTCTCATCAACATCTTCGTAAAAATACTTTTCTTCTAATGAAATTGACCCTACAAATAAAAAAATAAACTATTAACAAATAATATATAACAACAAAATATAATAACTAACAATATGATAAAATAAAAAATAAAATTGCATAATATACATTATTGTACCTTCTTCTTTAGCCCATAACCAATTTTGACAACATGTTAAAGCTTCTATAGTTGATGGATGAAGTCTATTACGTTGTGCACTCACCAATCTCCCTCCGGTACTAAAGGTAGACTCTGAAGCAACAGTAGAAACTGGTATGGCATAATTATCTCTAACAATAAGTTGTAAGGTCAGAAATTGAGGTCCAGTTAGTTTCCACCAATTCAATATATCAAAATCTCCTTTTCTTGGTATGACTTCTTCATCCAAATAGCGATCTAACTCTGATTTTACTTTTGATTTTTTCTTTTTTTTTCCTTGAAACAAAATCATCATAGTCTCCCAAATTTCTCAATTCAGTAGCATCAACACCATCTAAGAATGAAAAGCTTGAACTAGAAGGTCCTTCTTCTTTTTTCAAAGCCAATTTCTTCTCATACTCCTTAAGCAAATCCCAACATATTTGTACAATCCTTTCAATTTCAAATTCAGCATGTTCTCCATAAATCTTTTCAAAGTAATACTCCAACAACTCTGTTTTGTATCTTGGATCTAAAATTGTGGCAACACCCATTATACCATGCACATCATTCTAATATTTTTCAAATTTTCCTAACATGCTCACAGCCATACATGAAATAATTCTATTGGTATGCATAATCCATTCATTCAATGCCAATCTGATTTTGCAAACATTAGAAAAATAAAGATTTGCAGTAGCATATTTTGTGCCAGAAAAACCTTCAGTGATATCATAAAACAATTTTAACTTCTCACAAATCTCAGTTGCAATGATCCAATCATTTTCAGTTGGCAAATATTTGTACAAAGGATCACCATGTAATTGCACACAATGAGGAAAAACATCTTTATAAAACAAAGCTGTTTGAAGCATTAAGTAAGTAGAGTTCCATCATGTTTTGACATCAACACATAACTTTTTTAAAGTTGGAATGCGTAATTGACGCGCTGCCTCTTCAAATTTTTTTCATCTCTTTGGTGTAGCACTCCAAAAAAAGACACTATCACGAATTCTATCAATTTCATCTCCAATCACACTCAGTCCATCTTTCACAATCAAATGCAAGATGTGTGCACAACAACGCATATGAAAAAAAGTCCCACTAAGCAAAAGTGCATCACAACCAATTCTATCAATTAACAACTCAATAACACCATCATTCATACTATAATTATCCACTGTAATAGATGAAAGTTTTCTATCAATATTCCAATCTAAGAAACATTTCATCAAACTTGAAGTAATGACCTCTTTCGTATGTGGAGTTGGCACATATTTAAACCTAATTAAACAATCAATTATTTACACTAATTTAATAATTAATTCAATAATAATAATTACTTAATAAAAAATGAACAATATCAAAATAAGACAATTTAATAAAATATACCTGATGATGCGTTTTTGTAAGTTTCATTGATTATCAATGTAATGAGTAGTGACAGTCATGTATCCTTTTTTTTGGTGATCGACAGTCCACATATTAGTTGTGATAGCAATTCTCCTTTCATTAGCTTCCAACTTAGATATTGTCTTTGCCTTTTCCTCTTTGAAAATCTTTAAAATATCACTCTTTATAGTATTTCGAGAAGGCATAGCAAACAAAGGTTGGAGATTGTAAGGATACTTTCTGAATTGCACATGATCAACCATTGATAAGGGGTATTCATGTATGATTATCATCTTGGCAAGCTCCCTCTTTGTGACATTTTGATCAAAGAAAAAGTTTTTTAATGTTACTTTTCCATCTGCCTTTCTTTGATTTGCTAGCAACACTTGTTGACGAATATCCATTTGAAATCATTTGCTGCACCTCTCTGAATAATCACGCAAATGACTTGTCCCATTCTTAGAAGCACCACTAAGTTTTTTCTTACAATAATTGCATATTGCCTTCTATTCATTATTGATCTTCTCTTTTCTAAAATGTTTCCATACTTCTGATTTTAACTTACTTGAGTTATACCCACTATTATCAACTTCAGCACCCTCGTTAGTCACACTTAATGATGGAGTTGTATTTTCGTCAGATGTTAGAATAAGAGTTTACTGAATTGGTGACTGATGTGAGGTAGAAGTAAGAGGTGTTGGGGAACACGAATTATCTCCCAAATTAGACATTTCACTTTCATTCATAAAAAAGAAAAATTAGAGTAATTATTTTTTATATTAACAAATAAAGCAACTAAATAAATTAATTGTTACTAAAAGCATAAGGACAACTATTCTTTTTCACGTTTCTCAGCATCCATTTTTCAAGACTTTAATATTGTACTTAAGTTTCCTTAAATTTCTTTAAAACAAAAATGGAATTCCAACTTGCCATTGGAGATTTTAGGCCTATCATACATTAGAGAGCATGATTATTTTTACTCATTTTTTCTTGCAAAAAGAAAATTACAGTAAAAGTCTAGTGTAATAATTCTTTCCTTTTATAGTTCATATCATCCAATTCAAACAGTTAATCTAGCATTGACTCCAAGCAACATAAGCATTTAATCACAAACTTGAAGATAATGATTTTATACAGACTTTTTTAGGTTGAGACCATAAGTAAAATAATATTACATATTCTCCTATTGTCACAACTAGAAGCCTCAAAAGTAATACTATAAACCTAAAACAATGACACTGGTAATATTCAATTCAAGCATATTATATTGGGGTCTAGACATAGATTCACAAAGACATCATTCAAAAAATTTGAAAGAAAATTTAGGCACGTAGAGAAAATGAGAGAGAAAAATTATAATTTATGTCATGGAATCTACACATAAGAAGAAGATCAGTGAGTAGCAGAGTTTGACATGCAGGATTTTTTCAATCCAAGTTAGAAGTGTAGTAACAAGAAAATGACAAGGATTAACTTGAAAATTTGAACAATACTATATAAAGAAGTAAATACCATAAGTCAAGCCTGTAAAAGATTCAGCCAAAGCTAAAAAGAAAATGGTTAAAAATCCTAAAGGCTCACAACAAAGTAATGCATGAATGGTCAACCAAATCTAAAAACATGCCAATAATTTTACTTAATAACAGATAATTCACAGGTTCAATTTTAATTACAGAACATGTCTAAGTATCAATACCTTCATAAGGGTAACGTTATATGTAGAGACACCTGTTATGGGTGTTGAACTTCCATTTAGCTTTTAGTAAGTAAACATATTTTATTAGCATTTTCTATTGACAAAAATTTAATTTATTTCTATTATTAGCCTAGTATAATAATTTACTAGATGATGTAATACACACTTTTGCCATCCACGTGTTGTTCTTAAGAGTTGAATAACAGAGATGAAGATAGTTAATGGTAGCAGACCATCTAAAAACAACTAAATTTAATCTAAACATTGACTGATCAAAGGAATTGCTACTTGTGCCTTGTTAATGAAATCTTGGTTTCTTCTTTTGACAGGCTGTCAATGCCTAAAAGTGAGAATCTTTGTAACTCTAAGATAGTTTTCATCCTACATGTGTTTTGATGTAATTAAGGTTTACAACATGTTTGAATTGTTAATGCTTTTGTAAGTTTTATTTATATACTGTAATATTACAAGTTTTCTTTTTTCTCTGTGGTAGCTGCACTTGTTTGTGTTGCTGATTTTGTTCTTTTATAGCAAGACAATATACACATTTTGTGCATAATTTGTCCTGAGCTATAGCTAACATAGAGTATTTAGAATGCTGATTTTGTGCATTTTACATGCATAATCAGCATTTTGTGCATACGATGTTGTGTTGCTGAATATAGAGTATTTAGAATGTTGATTTTGTGCATAATCTATCTTGTAAAACACAGAATGCAAGTCATATAACATTGACATCGTATCTGCAGGTAATCTAGTATTCGCATTCTGCTTTGAATATCTTTGGCAGTTGTCCATCTTGGCTCACCTACCTTAAGTCTGATATTTTCCTTTCCAACTAAAATTCTATATCGACTCAAACAATATTGTATCTGACTTAACCCTCAATTTCTCTAAAAAACTATCAGTCTTTTCATATTGGTAGCCGGTTGACTTGTGGTACTTAAATTTTGCTATCTATATATTATTTCACTCAAAATAGAAACACTTATGAGTATTCAATTCAAGAACCAAGCCATTAAGGCCTCAGTCAGTATGTTTAATCCTTTTGTCTTGTTTCTAAGCTATTAGCAAGCATTTAAAAAAAATACATAATAAAAAATATTGATAAAGGAGATGGCTTTGGCTTACCTCAGAATTGCTGGTACTAAAAGAGATTACTCAAATGAAGGCTTAGCTGTTGCAGACTTGCAATTTCTGCCTTTATGGACTATAACCTTGACGAAATAGATGTTGGACAGTTGTTTCAGCATTCATTGAGAATGTGGACCCTGATTAGCAGCTTCCTACACAACAGGCCTAGTGGGAGGCATAGCTTGTTCTTCTGGTTACGGTTGATTGATCGATGGGGTACTTACTACGCCCAGAACTGGATGCACCCGAATCTGGTTCCAACAAGACCCGTTCTTCGAAACTCGCCCAGTTGCCCACCTGTCCGAGGTCAATCCGTCGGAAAGGATGCGTCAGCGTCATGCTATAGGTGGAAGAAAATTTTTGAAGAGATCATGGAGTTTAAAATTCGACTGTAAATGCACCAAATCTGAAGGTGATAGTACCACTAACACCTACTGCACTGTCTGATAAGAGAGAAATCAAGCGTCGAAAATTAATTGGGTGAAGATTTCTCATATTTAACCATGTGGATAAGATTTTCAGTTAGATTTTCACAACCTAATGTGGAGAAAGATATGAAGGAACAAAACAGGGTCTGTCGAAAGAAACAAAGTTCAGAAACCCTAAAAGAAATTACTTATATATATAGTAAGGGTATTTTGGTAAATATTTTGGGTCGGGTTTCACATAAATCCGACCCCGACCCGAATCCGACATTCCAAAAAATAAAATCGACCCGACCCGAAACCCGTTTTTTCAAAAAAAAAATTCGCCCCTAAATAATCGGATCGGGTCAGAACCCGACGGTTTCGGGTTAATTTGCCGACCTTATGCTCTATTTCCACTATTAGGTGTTTTTTATCCTTTCAAAAGAGAGTAATAGTAAATAAAGTTTCTATTCCCTCTCTCAAGCTCATGAGTTGAATGTATGTACAGATAAAAAATATGTGGCTTCTTCTTGTTTCAAAAAAAAAAATAGAAGTGGTATTCTATTAGTAAGAGTAACCATGGCATACACGACAAGAGAGCCATGGTGTGGGGCCATGGTGGTTAGATTGTTGCATGGTATAATCATTTTTTTTCCTTGTTTGTTTTTAAAAGTAACAGGACTTGACAACTTTTTGGTAATAGGGATTTTATAATGAATAGGTTTTTAAAATATAAATTATATAACTGCATGATAGGACTATGTGAGAACATTAAATACAAAGGCATGGGGATCATGTCCTTGTTTTCCTTTTGCTTGATGTAGTAAGTCCTTGTAGTTGGAGCTTAATCATTTTGTCAAGATTGAAGCTTTAAGACGTGGGGAAATGAGACCATTTTTGTTTGTTGACTTGAATAGGTTGGGTTGTGTTAATTGAAATTCTTTAAATGAATTTTTAATAAAAGGCATAAAATTGATCCTAATAAAAGTTTATTTTCATGCATATTTAAATTTAATCATACCTATACATATATATATTCACGATGTTTTAGTTTAATTGTGAGTTTAATTTCTCTATAGTTTGGATTTTTGTGTTCATTTTAATTTAAGCTTTTATACTTAAATTTATATTTGGTATATTTTCATGCAATTTAAATTTATGTAAAAATAATAATAACAATAGTAACAATGATGATAATGATGAATTGAAAGAAGTAAGAAATATATACAAAATATGTAATAGTATAAAAATTCAATTTTTAAGAAAAGTTATAAAAACGAGTTTACTCCAAAAATTTACCTAAATATTGAAAACTTTTAGAGATGTTCCTAAATTCTTAAAATTCAAACTCGAACCTACCAAAAACTCCAAACTCGTTTTAAATTTCTAAGGGTTTGTATGAAAACCTTTCTTGAAGTAATTTTTTTTAAATGTTGCCTAGATGTTGGGATATTTAAAAAATTTTATTTCATTAAGAATTTTTATACATTTTCGTAACTCAAAATAAATTCACTTTGTTAAAACCATGATTATACATATAAAAATAATAAAAATAATAAGACAAGATTTTAAATAGAAAAATTCGTAAATAAACTTTGCTTAGAAGTTGGAGCGTCTAGGTGGTCTCTTTATATTTAAAAATCAGATTCTTAAATTTGTATTTGATCATCATTTACATATGTTTCATTTTTAAATTAATGTTTTCATTCATAATTCATATATAGATTTGTTGATCATATATTATATTATTCATTTTTTTATTGCATAAAAAGTTTTTTTTTTAAATTTTAGTTTTGAACAAATAAAATTAAAATAGTATTATGTGAAATATAATTATTGGTACTCTATCTAAATATTTGAGAGTCATCAATGATTATCATTTACAAAAAGTGTTAATTTATTATTTTTGAAGAAATGTTGTGATAAATCTTAAGCAAAAAAAAAGTTATTTTAAATTCTGCCTAGATGTTAAAAAATTTAAAACTAATTCTTTAATTTAAAGATTCTTCTGATATTCTAAATAAAGAACTTTAATAAAATTGCTTTCTTTTTTCAAAAAAATAATAAATTGAATTATTATTAAAATTCAAATAAAAAAATAATTTTATCCAACACTGAAAATAACGCATGAATAATTGGTACCAATTTATGAGCATTATGGAGGTGTTAATTCTTTTCCATATGAAATCAATTCTTGAACATGATCTATTTTCGTATATCAAAATTATCTTTTTACTAAAACTTTAAATTCGTTTTATTGTTTATTAAAAGATAAAATTTTTTTGGTGACTAATCACACCTTAAAAAAGATTAGTGATGACTTTTCATATTTTTTCACGATTTTTAAAATTGTTACGTCTAGCAATTTAATTTTCAAATAGATACGTTACGACATTGAAAAATTCCAAAAAAATTTCAATATTTTGGTAATATTTAGAAAATCTTTCTCACTTAGGGATCTTTTAAGAATTGCTATTTAGGCTTCTCAAAAAACTCATTCTCGATGATTCCCATTTATCTTCAAAATCAATATTTAAAATGCATATAATAAAATAATAAAATACGATGCTTAAAATTTAATTCAAATAATATTTTGTTTTTATAAAAAATTCATTTCTTATTCTATTTATTAAAAAACAAGAAATCTTTATCGAAAAATTATTCTAAATACTTTAGTGCATTAGTGGCATTTTAGATAAATTTTTTCACTTAGAGATTTTTAAAAAATCACACTCAGACTTTTTTAGGATCTCATCATTAAATAGTTTCATTTTTGCTTTCCTTTTTAATTAAAAATAATAATTAATTATTGTAAATAATAGTATTCTTACATTATTGTATATAATTTTATTACTAAAAGAATTCATTTTTCCCTTCATCACATTTTACTATATTTTTTATTTTTACTATCATTATTTTATATTTTAAAAAATAAATAAATGAAAATCTCTTGTATTGAACTTTTTTCTAAATATTCCATTATTTTGGTAGCATTTTAGAAAAATATCATTACCTAGACATTTTAAGAAATTACTACTCAGACTTTTTTAATATCTTATCATCAAAGATTTTCATTATTATTGTTATTGTTTTTTATATTAACAATAAAAATTTTCATGCAAAGATAAAAATAAGAATAAAAATAGATACTAATAATAAATTTTTGAAAAATATTTATTTTCATAAGCATTATTAACTATTTCAAGGCAATCATGTATTATAAAAAATATTATTGACATTAATAATGTAAAAACATTCAAATAGGAAGCCCAAAATACATAGAGACCATACCTGAACACAGCTTTGGCGTTGAAGCCCAAATCACTCTAGTAAGCCCAAGTTTGAAGAGTAGCTACCACAAAAAAATTGACCCAAATGGATTGGGCTTGGGCTAATAGAGTGGGTCTAGATTGAACTCATCCAGATCAGGTCAGTTGATTGGCAGCCAAATTTTTTCTCTTTTTTTTTTCTACTGCTTTTTACCTAAAACTACACCGTTTTAGCTACCATTAAAATCCCCAAAATTTCCTTGTCCCCATTATTTTCATTTTTTTCTTTCTCTCTTTAAACCTCCAAATTCTCTCTTTTTTTCTTTAAACTTTCAACAGCCAGCGCCCATTATCTCCAGTTTTTAGTAGTCGATCGCCATTCTCATTGCCTGTGCCATCGCCTGTTGGCTCATTTTTGCTCTTCAAATTTCATTGGATCTTTTTCTCCGCCCCTTTTTTTCAAATTTGGTCTCAGTTTTTAAAATGACCCCTTATAATCCTAGATCTACACCGAAACTGATGGCTAAAACAACATAAAATCTCCTATTCCTACCGTCCAATCCTTATACCTTTTTAGTAGGTTGTTAACATACTTTTCTTCTTTCCTTTCATTGTTTTGATCCTTGAAAATCTCTTTCGAAGCTTTGAACTGCCACTGTTAACACCATTCGTGATGTCGTTTATGCCGCTGTGGCCTACCTTGTTTCCTTTCCCTTCATCAAGGCTTAAAGCCCATTTAAATCCCCTTAACTAAAACCTATAAAGATCCTCTATTTGGGTTTTTTTTTTATTTGATTCTTTTTTGGCTTTTTCTTGTTTTTTGCTTGATTGAGATTCCTTCATCCGAAGGACTATGGTCTTTTTTTTTTGTATTTTTGTATCTTGTTCTAAGTGATATGAAAGAGAAGCAATTTTTTTTTTTTGGTATGGTTTTCAATTTGAAGAGAACAAAAGTTCTTTTTTGTTTTTTTAGGTTTAGGTGGTTGGGGGTGAAGTAGTTTGGTTGCTAGTGTAGGGATTAGGCTCAGCTAGATGATAAGGTTTTGGAATGGTGTTTCGTGGGTGACTGTGGGGAGGCTAAATGGGTAGTGACAATTTTGTGGCTATGAGGGTTTCGGTTACTGACCAGTGGTTGTAATGAATTGGTGTTTTTGCTGAATGATGGGGTTTAGTTTGGTGGTGAAAGGTAGAACAGGAGTGCAAGGTGATGGGGAAGGGTTCTTCGATCTCGAGCTCTTAGGATTTTGGTCAACCTTTTCTTTTTTTTTTTTATGAATTGCCCCCTGTTATGCTGAGTATTTTTCTTATAAAAATTCAAAAATTTGGCTTTAACATGGCTATTAGTGGAGCTTACTGTTATTGAGAATTTTGGCCTATTATGGCAGGTTACCCCTTGGTATGGTGGCTTTCGGCCACTCCATTATGTCTTCTTCCCCTTTTTGCTGTTTTACATTTTTTTTTTTTTGCTTTTTCAACTTTTAATTAATAAAAAAATGAAATTGGGTTTAAAATTAAATTTTGGGCTCCGTGATTCTTAGGTCTTTAAAATGGATTTTAGGTCTTGATTATTAGATTTGGACTTCTTGAATTGGGCTTTTCAATCTCAGTTCAAAATTAACCCAAGAATGAATTATAATTAGGTTTGAATTCATGTAAAAAAAATTCAAAAATAATTAATCTGAAATAAAGCTTAATTGAGTTAAATCCAGTTAAAATGTATAATTTGACACTAATCAAAATGTAAAAATTAAACATACTTAGATAAATTTAAACAAAATTAGATGTTTACAAACTAGTAAGGCTTTGTTTAAAAAAACCATATCCTTAAAACCCATGTCACTTTCCCATTTTCTTTTGCATAATTTCCCTCTAGGAAAGCCAATGAATTCCTTTTCTCTCCTTGCCACGACTCCACCAATATTTGCTCATAACTATATTATGTTCTTGGTTTAGACTCTGTGGTAGCATAAAACAAGGCATGATATATGTGGCCATCGACTGCAAAAATAAATTTGACAAAGATTTCCCTACCTTCATCTTAAATCAACTTTTGGCTTCTACACGACATCTTTAAGTGGGCATAAAACTTGAATTATTGTGACTTCAACTGCATGAAGGTTCTTATATATATGGCAATTTATAAGTGGACTAGCTGTGGCAATGGCTTGTTTACTTGAAATACTTTAATCAGTTTTAAATTTTAATTCCTCTATCACTTCATCACTTTTCTCATCCTTCAATCAGCATCTATTTCGTAAGTTGGTGGCAGCATTAATTTTAATTTATTGTGGCACTGCTTCACATATCTTTCCACTTAGCCTTTGTTAAAAGTGTTTCTCCATTTGACCAATTAACTCCAGCCTTTACGCAATATTTAGGTAAATATTAATAAAGGAAAGGAAAGTAAGGTAAAAGAAAGTTTTTTAAAGGAAAGAAAATTATATCTGTACCCATTGTTTAGATAATTAAAATTAATAAAAGAAATGAATTCTAATAACCATTGTTTGGATAAAAAGTGAAAAAGAAAGGAAATGATTCATTATAATAATTTTTTCTAATTATAACTTTTCATTGTTTGTGATTTTAGAGTACTCATGGATCATGATATGTTTGCTATCTTGTTTAGCCTTACAATTGTTACTGTATCAATGGTTTTTAATTAAGTGAAATAGAAAGATGTTTACAAACATGCATTGATGAATTTTTTTGCCATTGCCAAAATTTCAACACACTATTACTTTGACGATTTATCATATTGACTAATCAAACTTAAATTATAATATACTAAATATAAAAATAAAAAATTTTGAGCTAGTCTGACATCTCATAAACTCAAAAAATATATCCATTCATATTCAATTATTCACCAAAATTAAATCACTGAAAATTTATAAAAACTTTTTATATTAAAAGAGACATGTGAAATTTACTTTAAAAAAAAAAGATGGTTTTGAAAAAATTACAAGAAGATTGTCATGTGGTTACTTTTTTTTGACTAAGTTTTTAGTATTAATAAAAAAGATGGATATAATAGTCTTTTTATAAAAATAAAATATTTTCAACTTTCATTTCCTTAGCTTTTCTCTCAAATTTGGGTATTAAAAAAGTGAGGATTATAGGGAAAACTAAAGATTATTGAGTTTCCACCTCTTTCTTTTCCTTTAAATTAAAAGTTTATCCAAACAAAGGAATGATTTTTCTGTTTCCATTACTTTTGTTTATTTTCCTTTCTTTTCCTTCCCTTCCCTTCTCTTCAATACCAACATAGTGTTAATTCTAAGTTAATGGCTACCACTATTAATAAAACATCACCATTTCATCAAATCCATCCTAAGCACTCCCAAATCTGCCTTGAAAAATTCTACATGAATTTTCCTTCTTCAATCTCAATTTTAGCTTGTAAAAATTCAATTCAGCATCCACAATTTTCATCAATTTGTTGTCAAACTATTCTTGCAATTTTCTCTTCAAAATTTACCAAAATTTCTAAAAATTCATCTTTTTCCATTTTTTCTTAATTTTTCCTACATAAGAACAATTTAAACAATTTAGGAAGAAAATCAAATTACTTTGATAAGAACTAAATAAAATTCATATAACAAAACATTAAAAATAACTCTATTTTATAGAGTTATAAAAAACAGTTGAGTATTAGAGAAGTAAAAATCAAACATTTATAAACTTCGGTGAAAGAATGATTTACCATGTTTCCTTCATGTCCCTAAATGGTGCAAAACTTCATTCGAAGTCGAGAGATCAACATCTATAAGTTTTTTCTCATGACCGCTCAGCATGTTTATTTGTTATAAGCATATATGGAAGTGGAGTTAGTCCACTATTTCTCATTTCATCTTGATAATTACTAACCTTCCACTCTCTTGAAGTGACAAAATAAAAGAAATAAATTTTCAAGTTTTTATGTATAAAAATGGTTAGGTTGTCAAAAATTTTCTTTTTAAGATGAACTATCACATAATATCAACTCTTATAAATGATGTGTTTTTATTGAGAAAAAGGAAACCAAAGGTAATGAAAAATAAAACCCTCACATAAGAAAATGAAACCATTTTTAAGCATGAAACGTTTAACACTAATTAGTACAAGGCTATCTCATAAGATTTTAAGAGGTCAACAATGAAATGAAAGGGTGAAGTGGAAACCTAAGTCTAGCCACCATAACTTAATGGTGATCAATGAATCCACTAAAACATTGGGCAGATTCGACCTTAGTCTTATTAGGGACAGCAAAGTCACCACGAAACTCATACAAATTTTTATCTAAAAATATATTGGAACATATTTCTAGAGAAGCACCACTTTTAGCTCTCTCATTATTTCTAAGCATTAGGGCTAGACTTTAAGGGCTATCGTATGACCTCTATATCTATTGCTTGTATACTCGAGCACATAAACCAGCCTTAAGCTCTTTCATCTTATCAAATGGCTTAGCCAATGACTAAACTCTTATATATTAACTTCATTTCCCTTTTCCCTATTGTTTGCAGATGTCACAAATTTTTAAATGAGAGTTATGGCCAAAATGAAAGATCAAAGAAAATGAAAGATAAAGGAATTTATAAAGAAATGGAAAAAAGAAAAAACAAAGAGAATTGATTAGTCAAGGTAAATCATAAAAGAAAACAATGAGAAAGATCTTATGTAAGCATAATCATAAATTTGAAAATTCCTAGAACATTAATCAATTAATATGCTTACCTGTTTGGACAGACATAGATAATAAGCGAAAATAATAATAGTTTTTTAGATAGATTAGGTCTTCTTATTCACTCTTTTTTTATTGGTGGCTTTTAAATGGTAAATATCGTTAATGAAGAGGAGACTCTGCCATATTTTATATTGAAACCATATAAGCCTCCCCATAAAAAACTTACTAAGCCAAAGGTATACACAACGACCAAACCATACCAACCTAATTAGATGTGCAAAACCCACACATAAATCATCATTATTAAATTATTTTAACTCTTATGCACGTATTGTATTATGACTAAATTTATCAACCAATTTTATTAAACTTTAAAATCAATGATTAATAATAGCCCACTTATTTGAAAATTCTAACATTCTCCCATTTAGACAATATTAATTGGGTTATTTTATTTTAAGAAAACATAATTTATAAAATAAGACTCTAGATTGATTGACTTTCCTTCAAGGTGGCCACAGTTTTTTTAAAAATGATTTAGCCTTTGAGATAACATTTTAATGATCTTGTCCAATAAAACAATCTAATTTTGAATCGTGACAGCTATTATGCCCCTTATTGACATAAGACCAATCCATGGTTACAAGTACTAGAGACTTAATTGATAATGGATCACAGTGTGCCTGTGTAAAAAGAAAATAACACTTAAATGTGATCTCAATGTGTTTTTTGCATTATTAGTTTTCTTGCCAATTTTTCTAAACTTGGTAAGTGTCATGACGTGCGGGCTCAGAAAACTTGACAATCAAACTTGGGGAACGAGAAAAAATGAGTGAGGTGCTAAAAAGCATTTTCAATAAAAATAAAAAATGAAAAGTTAGCACTAATCTTTTTTATAATGTGATTGGCCACTAAAAAAATTTTATGTCCTTATAATAAAAAATTTAAAAGTTTTATAAAAAGAACAAATTGAACTCTATGAAAATCAGATTCAGGGTTCAATAGTCGATTATGCGTGAAGAAATATTAGCACCCTCACACCGCCTATTGAAAATAATACCAATTAACTGCATGTTATCCTTAAATTTTGGTAAAAATGGTCCTATTCTAATATTTAAGATTAATTCCCCATTTTTTATTCTAAAAAAAACAAATCCCTTTTTTGAAAGGCAAAAAATTTTTAATTAATTATTGTCTTGAAAAGCAAAATAATTTATTTTTAGATCAAAATGAAAATTTTCTAAGTATTGACATATCTTTTTTACTCTCCTATACTAAAGTAGAGCTTTAAAAAGTTTTTAACTTAGGGATTTAATTTGTCCCACAAAATCAAGATAATACCCCACATAAATAATAGTCGTTAAGAGTCCCTCTATAGTTAGATCATATCTCAAAGGCTATATTTATTTGAGACATCATCTTATTTTAAAACACTTTTTTTTTTAAGAAAATTTATTTATAAAACCAGTGCATTATTGCATGAACATAGTAATAATATAGATGCATGATGATTGAATATGAATGACAAAGAATAAATGCATGATAATTTAAAAATACATGTAACAACAAAATGAAATATAAATGCAAATGCATGAATGGGATCAAGGATTGGTTTTAGGGTTTGAGGATTGGTTTAGGTTTGAGGTTTTGGGGTAAGTTTAGGATCTAGGGAATGGTTTGGGATTTAGTTTAAGTTTAGGGTTTAGGGTTAGGATTTGGGTGGTTTAAGGTTTCATGGGTGATTAGGGTTTCAGGTGTGGTTTATGGTTTCATGGGTGGTTTAGAGTTTCATGAAAAATGCATGTGATGAAAATAAATAACAAAAATACATTTGGTAAAAATGTAAATATTGATGCATGAAAAATGCGTGAGCAAAACTTACAAATTAAGGCAAATTTAAGAAATAAATTATAAACAAAACGTGTAATGAGATAAAAATAGATCAAAGTCAAGATTTTTTTTTAAAAAAAAAAATCAAAGACATATTCTACTTTTTTTTTGTTTGAAAATTTAGGCAAATAGACACAAAATCAATAAAAAATCTACTAAACCATCATTTTATTCATGAAAAATTTGATCAAACACTTTGAAAACTTGAAGAATAATGCAAGAGCACAAACATTTAAAAATGAATTAAACAACCTTTAGCCATAAACTAATCAAAGAAGTTTTGGCCAAGCATGGGAAAGGCTTGGTCGAATATCCCCAAGGCATTTCATAAATATTCATTATTTCATTTGGCTACATTATGCATGAAACACTCATAAAACTATGATACAAAGACATTGTTACTACAAGAGAAATTTTATCAAATATGTAACAAACTAACAAATGAGGACACCATAAAAACAAACACATATAGAAAAATAGCAAACATACACCACTAAACAAATCCAAATCCATGCAAATAACAATTGAAATAACAATCAAATCATTCATAAGCAAGATTAGAAGCAAGGAAAACATTAAGAATGGACCAAATGAGGTTTCAGCATGGGGGAGGCAAAGTTGGCTAAACCTCCAAAGGTTAACAATGTTGGATTTATTTATTTATTTATTTTTGTTTTCTTTGATTACTTATCTCAACTCAAACAATGGGCTAGTTGATTGAGTTTTTTTATCAAATTTGAGGTTAAAAACACAAACAACTATGAATTTTCTTTAAGAAAAATAAAAAAAATAGAGAAACAAATATAAAAATGCAATGGAATGTGATGAAATGTAAGAAAAGAACTAAGAATTATGCCTCAAAGCAAGCAAGCTTCCAAAATTTTTTCTCTCTTTTTTTCTTGTATTTTCATGAACCCCAATTACTCTTCTCCTTTCATGCTTCCTTCTTTTTAGCCCATTTTCATGAAAAAAATATCTCATAAAAAATTTTTTTTGTGATAAAAAGAAAGAGTCTTAGAAAAGTTGGCAATAACTATTAAGAGTTTTTCAAATACCTTAATACATTTTCTTAAATCATTTAGTTGATTCTATTTATTAGCCATAACCCTTCAAAAGCCACAAATTTGAATTCGTGAACCTTGCCCTTGCTTGATAATATTATGATATCAAATAGTGATAACCTTTTCCTAGGCAATGAATAATAAGACAGCTAATTATAAAACATAAAAAAGGAAATTGAGATTCCTATAAGTTTAGGTAAACGTGACATTTTTAAAAATTCATATGTGTTAATTTAATTTGTCAATGCTACACTATAACTCAAAAAATTTCCAAAATCAAAGCCACCTTATGTCTTGTAAAATAACCTCAAACATACCAACATTTCAACTCTTCACCCCAAAATTGGTCTGGTCCAGTGCCTTGAGGGTATATTGATAAAAAAAAAAAAAAAAGATGTCATTGCTTTTAAAACAACTTAAGTTATGATCAATCCATTCATTCTCTTTTAGTAAAGTGACATGAATCATTTGACACTTAAAATAGGTTTATTCTACATAACTATTTTTCTTACAATAACTTTCATTAAGGGTGGCTTATTAAAATGGGACATCTTTCATGAATCTAAAGTGGATAAATGTATAAGTTATGTGGGGCATGTGAAAAAAACAAAAAAAAAATTAAAAAAAAGGGAAAAAAGAAAAAAAAGGAAAAAATGGCTATAACATTATGCATTTAAGAAATTTGAATAAATTAAAATAAAGACCTGATAAATCCAAAAATTTTGTAAAAGAAACAAGGAAAAAAAAAACAAAAGCCAAAATGAAAAATCTAAAAGAAAAGTTAAGAAAGCCAAAAATCCCACACAAAAAAAGAGAAAAAAACTTTTGAAATGAAGAACCTTTCTTCAAATTCATTTTCTCTAAAGATAATTGCTTTTTAATTTAAGTGATTGTACTTGAAATGACAAATGATCATCTTTCATCATCTTTTCATAAATGTAAAAATTTATCTCTTACTAACCCTTTAAGCTTGATAAAATTCTTTCAAAAAATAAATCCTAACTAAAGATCACCCTCCATAATAGAGGCAAAAATGGATGCATTTAGGGATTAAGAATGGTGATGGCTAAAAAGAAATCTTGTATGTTGAGGGCAATGGCTTAATATAAAAATTTTCAAAAGTTTTGAATCTACTCAAAGAAAAGGAAAAAAAGAAGTGAAAGAATGAAAAGAAAAAGTTAAGAAATAGAGAAAAAAAAGGGGAAAAAGTGAATGAAAGAAGAAAAGAATAAAAGAAAGAAAAAAGGAAAAAAGAAGAAATAAAATGAAATGAATGGGTAGAAAGCTTAAGAAAATAAAAAGGAATATATCTTAGAGTGAATTTTTCAAATGAAAAAATGATCCTTAATTTTAATTACCTTTAACATTTATTTTAGGCCTATATTTCCCTTTCTTTGAAAACCCTGAACTTTGGCCTATGTTGTTTCCTATAAAAAGTTCATATTGGATCAAGTATAGATACTTAAAATTGAAGAGCCTTTTTTGGAAAAATTATCATGAAACTCATGAACCTTTTGGTCCTCTTTATTACCTAGTTTCTTGTTTCGACATTAGCTTTTTTTAGATAAGTTTAAATTTTTAAGTGCATAGTATAATAATAATAAAAAATGTGACTCTAGAGTGAAAATCACACAAAAGGGCAGTCTAGAGTAAACCTTGAAGGTCATTCCTCATATAAATGAGGTAAATGCTAACCAAAGGTAACTCAAACTCTTTGAAAGATCAGAAGATATCAAGGTCCTAAAAGTTTAAGAAAGTATAAAAATGGGGTTGATTTAAAACATTTCAGCCTTCCTCCATTCCCAAATGACCTTTCAAAATCTCAAGCCTTAACAACTAACCTTGACATATATCAAAATTTCACATTTAGAGGTTAAAGAAAGTATTGAACATATTTTATTTTTAACGGATTCATGTTTTTAAAAAAACTTATGTTTTATTTGTAAGCTTGCATGGAACAGTATTCACCTTTTTTTATCCCCTTCAAGTGGTAAAACCCATTTGATTCAATAAAAACCTCTATATGCTGAACCATTTAATCCATTGAAAAAGAAAATTCTTACCTCTTAAATTTTTGGTAGAGATCGCTAATCATTGAGAAAAATTTAAGCTCAGATTAGATGGCACAAGATTTTACAATAATTTTTTCTAGTGCCAGGTTTTAACCGTAATTTTTCTAACACTCAAAAAATGATTAATTCTAATTTTCTGGCACCTAAGAAAATTTAAGTCCAAATTAGCTGGCACCCAAGTTTTAAGCCTAATTTTTTTGGTACCCAAGTTTTAAGCCCAGTTTTTCTAGCACCTGAGAAAGGATTAAACCTAGCATAGTTGTCACTTATGAAAATTTAAGCCTAAATTAGTTGGCATCTAGGATTTAAGCCTAGTTTTTCTTGCACCTGAGAAAGGATTAAGCCTAACTTAGTTGTTACCTATGAAAACTTAAGCCTAAATTAGTTAGCATCTAAGTTTTAAGCCTAGTTTTTCTAGCACTCGGGGATTAAAACTAATTTAGCTAACACCCATGAAAATTTAACTCAGTTTAGCTGGCACCAAAGTTTTAAGCCTAGTTTTTCTAACACCCATGAAAATTTAAACCTAGTTTAGTTGGCACCCAAAAAATTTAATCTAGGTTTTTTGGTACTAATGAAAATTGAAGTTTAGTTTAGCTAGCACTCAAATTTAAGCCCAATTTAGCTGACATTTTATGAAAATTTAAGCCTAGTTTAGCTGACACTTGAAAAAGGATTAAACCTATTTTAGCTGGCACCTATGAAGAATTTAAGTCTAGACTATCTAGCACTTATAAAAATTTAAACTCAATTTAGTTGGTACCTATGAAAATTTAAGCCAAATTTACTTTGCATTTAGATTTTAATCCCAGTTTATAGCATCAAACATATTTTAAGCTCAGATTAGCTAGTACTTATGAAAATTTAAGCTAGCTTAGTTGGCATGCAAGCTCAGGTTAGTTGGCACGCAGGCTAAGGTTAGCTATCAACTCATTCGACATGTGGTTCAGTCTCGATCACTTCATTTGATCTACGGTTCAGTCCATGTTACATCTTTTAATTTATGATTCAATCTTGATCACTTCATTTGACTTACGATTCAATCTCAATCACTTCATTTCACTTATGATTCCATCTTGGTCATTCTTATTTTTTGACTTATGATTTAGTGTTGATCATCATATTTTTCACTCATGATTTAATTTCAATCATCTTATCTCTCAATTCGTGGTTTAGACCAAACCATTCTTGTATTTTTACTTGTGTTTTAGTCTTAATTATTTTTCATAATTTGCAGATTAGTCTAGATTACTTTCAACTTAGTTTTAAAAAAAATGATGATGAATGAAAAAAAAAGTCTCTTAATAAAATTGTTTTTTATATCTTTGCATTATTCCTAATCTTCAAAATATTCAAAAAGGGATAGTTATTGACACCAAATTTCTCTAGGATATTTTTTCTTTGTAATCCTAGCTCATTTTTATAATTGGGCCTTGACTATCATTTTTTGAGCTCATTATACGACATATTTTTAAATGTTTCAATATGAGGTCTAATGTGGATCCCATAGTGAGGCATGTTGCATAGGCATAAATGAGTGCCCAAAATAGCCTAATAAAAGGTTCGATAAAAGACTCATCTGTAAAACTTATTAATAGCCACAATTAGTCATTAAACAAAAGCCAAATTCTCTAGTCCAAGCTGGCCCAAAATAGAATTTTTAAAAATCCATGAAATGTGGCCTAATCAAAAGCCTAAGCTGGCCATAAAATATGACCCAAATTTAAGAATTAAAAAAAGCACATTCGACCTTATTTGGAGGTAGAAATCATGTGAAGAAGAAAAGGAAATTATGCATGAAACATGGGCCATGACATGCAAAAAAAAATGAAAAAAATGGGTTAGTGGTCGATTACAAGGGAAAAGACAAAAAAAAATAAAAAAAAAAGGGGACACTGGTGGAACAAAAAAAATCAGTAGAAATAAAAAAAAAAACATTATAAAGAAAAAGAACCTAAGAAAAAAAGTGAAAAAACCAAAAAAAAAATCGAGAGAAAAACAGTAATAAAAGACAAGAGAAAAACCAATAGCAAAACAAAGTAATAAAAAAAAAGAAAAAACAAGGAAAAAGAGAGGTTTTGAGAGAAAAGATAGAAACAAAAAAATAAAAAAAAAAAAGAGAAAGAAGTTTTCAAAAGGAAGTAAAGATTTGATCGAACAAGAGGTGAAGAAAATAGTAAGAAAAGGTAGCTCTTTCCTTTATTTGTAGCTTGCTTTCATAAACATGAACTCCATCATCATTCCCACATAAAGTTTATAGTAAAAAAATAACCTTAAGCTTTTTGTGTAGGGTCTAAATATATAAAAGTTCATTTTGTCTCTTTGTACAGGCTTATAGCAGAAAATGATTTCATTAGTTTCTATGTAAATGAAAAAGCTAGGTTTCTTTCAATAAATTTCGTCATGGAATTTCTTTTATTATTTATGAAGTGTAGGTTTCCATTATGATATATTTTTTTGAATTGGTAAATCCATAGTTTTGTGTTTATGAAAGAAGAACTTTTTTTTTCTTGTTGTTTTGCTTCTAAAACAGAACCTAGAAGCTTTCCAAGTAAAAAAAAAGAAAAGTAAAAAGACTTTCCTTTAAAATCTTGAAAAGTGGCTTATTGAGATTTTTTTAGAATGATTTGGTTTTTACTCTATTACATATGGTAATCTCATGCTTATTTCTTGAGTGGTGGCCATCGATGTGAAAATAAATTAGGTTTTTAAAAAAAAAGCTTGTTTATCATTTATGCTAATGCTTGCATACAGTTTGACTCTTCAAGGTTTTAGTTCTAGTTTACTGATGCTTTTATGTTCATTCCTCTATCATTCCTTGTGGTTCATGAGAGTTTAATAGTATCTTGTTCATTACACATGTTTGTCGGTCAAATTAGGTATAAAAGATAGTCTTATTTTGTTTTAACAGGTGGATCACATAAAAACCTAAAGCTCAACCAATTTACAAACGATAGAAAAGTTTTCAAGGCATAGGCTCAGAGCATGTAGCTTTGGGGACTACCTGACTTGTTTTTCTTCTATATTTTGTAATCTTATACAAAAGAATTAAAATGATAGAGACAAGTAAAACTTAGTGTCTCAAGGAAAATGGGGACAGCAATATTTTTTTTAATTGGGATTTTTTGTTAAAATAAATGAAGGTTCTAAAAACATGAGGCCAAGAATCTGTTTGCTTTTAATTAAATTTACTTTTATGCACATGTAATGACATTCACATCCATGCACATTTTTTATGTTGGTTGAGTTTGATTGTAATTTAAATTTCATGCATTTTCAATTTCCTTGTTGATAAATTCCGGTACTTATTTTAATTTTTACGCAATTTAATTTTTCATGCTTTAATTCACTTTGAATATAATTTATTTTGCATGTATTTTATGCCTATAAAAAATATAGAAGTAAAAAATAATAAGAAAGAAAAATATTTTGAAATCCCTATCTAGATATTGGAATGAGTTAAAAATTGGATTTTGAAAATTTTAATTCTGTAAAGGTGTTGGGAAATTATCACCAATAATAATATAAATTAAAATTAAATTAAGTTGACAAGAAAAGCCCAAGTTATAAAAATATAAAAATTTAATGTTTAGAAGTCATAAAAAGTGAGCTTGCACTAAAATTCTACCTAAATGTTAGTAATTTTTAAGGTTAGTAAATTTTAAAACCTTAGGTAAGACCCTAAGCCTTATAGGAAGACCTAAACTCTAAATGAAACCCTAAACCTTATCGGTAAATTAAAACCCTAAATAAAAACTTTGAACTAAAACCATACTAAAATCCCAAGGATTTGTATGAAAACTTCCCACAAAATAATCAGTTCTTAAATGCCGCCTTGAAGATAGTGTATTTAGGAAATTTTATTTCATTAAGATTTTTCATATAATTCCTTAATCAAAATGATAATAAGGTTAAACAAAAGAATAAAATGAAAATGAGATCTTAAATATAAATAGTCACACCTAAACACTTTCTAGGGGTTGAGAGTCCCTGTGGTCTTTTTATATTTAAAGACCTAATCCCGAAATTGCATTTCATTGTCTTACATGCCATGTATTTGCACATATTTATTTTTAGATTGTTATTTGCATTCATTTCACATGCTCCTATTTTTAACTTATTATTATTATTCTTTGTTTAATTGTAGCATCATCTTTTTTCTATGTAAATATCTTTATGTGGAAACTGTTATTTAAAAATGAATTTGAAAATAAAACTAAAATAGCATTCCAAGAGAAATTAGTACTCTACCTAGATGTTGGAGAGTTACTAACAATTATTATCTGTAAAGAATGTTATTTTCATTTTAAAGGAATGTCATGGTTAATCTTAGGTGGAAAGAGTTGTCAAACTTGGTAAAATAAAATCACATTGGTCAAGTATGCTCCAAATCAATCAAATTGAATCAAATTCGGGTCAATTTTCAAAATTTACAACCAAATGGGGGTAATAAGCCTTAGGATTAATATTTATGATTTTAATGCACTAAAAACTTTGATTGCACTTCGAGAAGGGAAAAATTATCGAAATGCTCTTGATGGGTATTTTTGTAATTTGACATTTTTAAAGTTGGATTTTTGTGAAATCTTTCAAATTACATTTAAATATTATTTTATAATTTTTTATGCATTGAAATTACTAGAATGCCCCTAAGGTATATTTTTGTAATTTGACCTTTTTGAAGTTATTTTTTGTGAAATATTTTAAATTACGTTTTAAAATTATTTTATAATTTTTGGTGCATTAAAAACTTTTATTACACCTCGAAATATGTGAAATTACCAAAGTACCTTTAATTGTATTTTCATAATTTTCGTTTCTAAGTTTTATTTTTCACGAAAACTTTTAGATCATGGTTTCATATTATTTTAAGATTTCTGATGCTTTAAAATCACAAAAATGGAGAAGGAAATATTGTTTTCCAAGAAAATGGCATAAAAAGGCTAAAACTTTAACAAAGGTAATTTGATCTTTTCACAAGGTTCTAATAGCACTTAGAGCCTCATTTTAGGCTGTATTTATCATGGACCATTGATCATTCGAAGGCCTTGATCCTAGGGTGAAAGGTTGATTGCTTGGTGAATAAATTAGGATGGATTTTTAGCCTTATGATGCATCTTATGATCAAGGGCCATTATTCATTTTACATAGGATATTTATTCATCTTTTACGGCTAGAAAAAGGAAGAGGCTATTGGAAATTGGTTGAAAAGAAAGAGGAAAAAATAAAAAATAAAAAAATTTAGAGCTTCATTGAAGGTATAACTTCTGCTAATCATTTATTGCATTTTATACCATTTCATATCATTTTCATATTGTTTTTATCCTTTAATTTTTTTTCTTTTTCTCCTTTAATTTTTCTATTTTTCTTAAGAAATAAACTTCCTCTATAGTTGTTTATCATCATAATAGAGTACCAAGTAAGCTAGGCTTAAATTTTTATTGGGTGCCAATTAGACTAGACTTAAATTTTCACTAGGTGCCTGCTATATTGGGCTTAAAACTTCGTTAGGTGCTAGTTAAATTGGGCTTAAAATTTTTTATGAGAATTGGTGATCCCTATTAGAAATAAAAAAGGTGAAAATTTTTTTTATGACTGAATGGTTTAACACACTAAGGTTTTTATTCATTTAAAAGAGTTTCTCCATTTGAAGGAAATAAAAAATACATATACTTTTTCCATACTAGATCTCAAATGAAACATAAGTTTTTCAAAAACATGAATCCCTTGAAAATCAAACATGTTAAACACTTTGTAGCCTTCAAATGTGATATTTTGATATATGTTAATGTTAGCTGTAAGGCCTTGAGATTTTGAAAAGTTACTTAGGAATAGAAAAAAGCTAAAATTTTCAAAATCAACCCTTCTCAAACTTGTAAAACTTTGATATTTTAGATATTTCAAAAAGATCTAGCTTATCTTTATTCAGCATCTACTTCATTTAGTATTAGGAGTGACTTTCAAAGATTGCTTTACATTGCCCTTTTGTAGGGTTTTTAGCCTAGAGCATCATTGATTTTTTATGTTTTTTTTTTTATTTTTTTATTGTTATACCATGCACTTAAGAATTCAAACTTATCCAAAAAGGGATAATGGTCCAAACAAAAAATTAGGTAATAAGAATGACCAAAAGGTTCATGGTTTTCATGACCATTTTTCCAAAAAAAGCTCTTCAATTTTTAAGCTTCGATGCTTGATCCAAGATGGACCTTTCATAAGATGTAATGTATGCTAAGGTTTGCAGTGTCAAAGTAAAGGATAAAAAGGCTAAAATAAGTGCTTAAAGGTAATTGAAACCAATGATCATTCTTTCATTTGAAGGATTCACTATGGGATATATTCCCTTTCATTTTTTATACTTTCCACCCATTCATTTCATTTCTTTTTTCCTTTTCTTTCTTTTGCTTCTTTTTTCTTTCTTTCATTTTTTCCTTTGTTCCTTCACTTTTTCTTTTTCTTTTTCTTTTTTTTTTTAGTGGATTCAAAAGTTTTGGAAACTTTCGTATTGAACATTTACCCCAGCATATGGGATTCCATTTGGATATCATCGTTCTTAAACCCTAAATGCATCTTTTTTTACCCCATAGTGTGGAAAGTAATCCTTAGTTACGTTTCACTTTTGAAAGAATTTTATCAAGCTCAAAGAGGTAGCAAAGGATATATTTGCATATTAGTGAAGGGATGATGAAAGACAGCCATTTGTTATGTCAAGCAAGATCACTTATATTGAAGAGTAGTTTCCTTTAGGAAAATGAACTTAACAAAAGGTTTTTCATTTCAAAAGTTCTTTTTTTCTCTTTTCTTTCTTTTTTTTTTTAATCTTTCTTGGCTTTTCATCTAGCTTTTTCATTTTAGGCTTTTGTTTTTTCGTCTTATTGCTTTTCCAAAACTTTGAATTTGTTAGGATTTTATTTGGATTTATTCAAATTTTTTAAGTGTATGATGTCACAATCATTTTTTTTTTATCTTTTTATCTTGCCTTTTTTTGCATGCCCCTCCATAACTCATACGTAAATTCCCCTTGCCAATAGTGCAACCTATGAAGGATGCCCCATTTTAACAAACCACCCTTAATGAAAGTTACTACAAAAAAAGTATCACGTGGAATGAACCCATTTAAGGTGTCAAATGTTTCATGTCACTCCATAAAAAGAAGAACAAATAGGTTAATCATAACTTATGTTATCTTCAGGCAATGAGGTCTTTCTTTTTTTATCAACATGCCCTCAAACACTAGACTAGGCCAATTTTTGGGTAAAAAAATGAAAGGCTAGTATGTTTGAGGTCATTTTACAAGACTTAGGGTAACTTTGATTTTGGATATTTTTGGAGCTACAACATGAAATTGACACATCAAATTATCGCATTTGAAATCTTAAAAATGTCATATATGCCTGATCTTTTAGGAACCACATTTTTTTTTTTTTAAATTGGCTATTTCATTGTTTATTGTTTACGAAAAAATTATCACATTTCGATATCATAATATTTTTATGGGAAGGTAAGCTTTGTAAATTCAAATTCAAGGCTTTTGAAAGGTCATAACCGATGAATGGAATCAACTGAATGATTTAAGAAATGGGTTTAGGTATTTAAGAAATTCCTAATAATAATTGTCAACTCTTTCGAGACTTACTATTTTTTTCCTTTTTTTTCTCTTTCTTTTTCTTTTTTTTCTTTCTCTTTTTTTTTAAAGCATTTCTCTTTCTATAGCCTTGGTATTTAACTATGTGAGGATTTATTCAAATCTAACATATTTTCCCTTTTAATAATTTCTTTCAAAGAAAACATACAAGTCCAAAATTTAAAAAAAAAACATTAAATGATAATATAAATCCATGAAACACCTATGATGCACAATATCCATTCATGTAATGCAAACACTCAAACCTGACCTAAAAATTTACATTCTCAATAGTATTTTTTAGATGACACTCAAACTTATAGAAACAAAAGTTCCTCACTTGATACTTTAGCTTTAGCATTATTGACCCTCGATTCCACCATTGTCAATTATCAAAACCACTAACTAGCTCTCTGAATTTTGTCGGATCTATATCGATCAAAGCCTGAACTATATCCTTGAAGGTAATACAATCTTCTATGAAATACTTTTTGACCTCATCATAGAATTCACACTTAGCATTGGGATCACACCACTTTAGGTAGGGAGGCTATCTGCTTTTTGTAAGGATAATAAAAATCATATGATTTTTGACAAATAAGGTGAAGAGCTTAGCATAAGACATTGAAAGTGAATGATACATCTTGTCTCTCTTTCTCTTATGGCTTTGTAAATGGTTTGGATTAATCTTTTATTATGTGAATGTTTGTGATGAAGAAATTAGAACACAGGGATGAGGTGGTTGAGGAATATCACTAGCCCGAGGTGTTGTTTGAGAATAATATAGTGACCATTAGGAATAATTATTCACCAAATCTTCATATATCTTGGTGAAGTTTTCTTCATTTTGCCCTTTAATGATTATCGATTGGGGATATCCATCGAAAATATTTTCTTGCTTTTCATTTGGAATTTCCACACTAGCATTCATAATTCTTTCCTTTTTTATTCCATCATTAATTCTACCCACAATAAATAGAAAATTAGCAAATTTTGAAGATATATTATCAATCAACTTATCATAATAAGGATAAGAAAAAATGTCTACAAATAGGGAATTCAACTTCCTATTAATTAATGGTGGTCGGACCTGTGTCGTAACCTCTTTCGATCTAGCAGCATATTCTTTATAACTCTTATTTGGGGCTATTTCTCATGTTTTGAAGGTTAACCAATCTGAAGCCATCTCCAACACGTGCTAATACCACTTCAAGAATGCTAGAGACAAATCCTTCCAAGTATGATTTTGGCTACTTTCTTGACTATAATACCAATTGGCTATTATCCCAGTTAAACTTTCTTAAAAGGCATAAATAAGTAGTTTTTCATCATCAGCATACCCAACCATTTTGTGACAATATTGAGTCAAATATTTCTCGGGACATTTAGTTCCATTATACTTTTCAAATGTTGAAACCTTAAAGTTAGACAGAATAACCATATTTGGAACTAGCTGAGATTCTTTTACATCACAAGATTTATCCTTACCCTTAACAGTTGGAATCTTTTATTCTAAGAGACTATACCTTTTCTGTTCATCTAAATTCAATGACTCCTTTTTTATAGGTCCTAAGTTAACTTCTTTAGGTTGATCATTTTCTTGAGCAAAAAATCCCTTGATAATCTCTTCCATCTCTCATATCGAATCAATATTCTCATGATCCTTCATAGAAATCATAGGAATTATTCTTAAAAAAAAAAAATTTCTAGAGTACACATGAATTACATTCTATTTGGTGGATATGAAAATGAATGAATTAGTGACAAAGCTTTTTGGTGAAAAGTGTAGGAATTGAAATAGGAACACGAATGAGAAGCAAACAATAATTCACTTGTCTAAGTTAAAAAAGACAACATCATATTAACATAAAAAGAAACACTTTCCAAGTAGAAAAAATTCGTAAAACATTTCATTTTCCCAGCAACCTATCCCTTGAAGATCCTCCTTAATAAAAAAATCATATCCATGTTTATCATCATTCTATCCCCTTCTCATTATTCCTAAATCTTTAACCCTTTACTATCGTTGGATCAAACCATTTCACATCTATGAATGATTGCACCTTGTGCTTGAAATCTTCACAATTTTCAATTGAGTGTTTCATAATCCCACCATGTTATTTGCATCTTGTATTTTGGGTACAGAAACTTTAAAGGCTCTAAAAGCATAGAGGCAATAAGGTTTTATCAAACATATAGGGATAGAGTTTTCTATATAAAATGGGGATATGATCTAACTGTGTCTTTTTCTTAGGTAATTTTTAGACAACAAGTTAACTAGGAGTTTGAGGATTTGGTGGAGGTGCAAAGGTTCAGAGTTAAGCAATTGATTGAACAGGTGGTTGGGGAATGGCAGGCTAAAGATTTTTGTTTAAATGTGGACTTCTCATAGATTGTATGAAATTTAAAGACTAATTTTAGATGCTTGGAAAGAAGGTCGAAGATAGACATGAGAAAGATTTAAATATAGGTTTGGGTTCGAAATGACTGGTGAAGATTGTATGGAACCTAGTAACTCCGTCTTAGAATTCAAATTCTAGAGCTCAAACACTTGCATGGCTAGATCACTCATCCTTTCCATGATCATATCCAGACCTTCATTATTGCTCAAACTACTAAATGCTTCAGCATGCTCAAAAAATGTACTAGGCCTAACAAAAATTGGTTGATCACAACTTTACGAGTTCATAAGACTTACTTGGACTAAATTGGTAAGGACCCTTGAAAAGGCACTTAAATAAATTCTTTGAGTCTATTAATGGTCTTCGTCAACTTAGCGAGCTATTTTGTTATCTCTTGAATGTCATGACCAAACTTCTCTTGATTACACATTCTAACGCATTAATTTGTTTATCCAATTGACCTTCTAAAATTTTAGTTTCTTATACCCATTAAAAAAAATATTATACTTCAAAGGTTTAAACCAAAAATGCTTATGCTATTATTCTAGTTGAATGAATGACACAATTCCTAATTTGTATGCTATACAAAATATGTCTATGAATGCTTGAAAATGATAATGATACAAAGATATGTACAAAAATGAAAAAGCCCAAAATATACAAATCATCTTAAAGACGAATGTAAAATACACTGATTGAATTCCAAAAAGAAAACAAACACATTACATGTCCTAACTCTATTTTTTTACTTTTTTCTTCATTTTATTTGGATTCTTCTTTTATCCTAATTTTATTTACACTATTACTTTAAATACAAATTGCATCAGAATGATACATATATCCAACTTCTTAATAATTTCTATGAAAGAAATTGGTATTCTTTTTCCTAGGTGCTTTCTAATAGGCTTTTAACTTCTAAATAGGTCCTGCAAGAAGCTAAAACTACTGATGGTCTCACAAGAACCTTTTTTTTATTTTTTTGCTAATAACTGACCTTAAATAAATACCCTTTTTAAAATATAATGTCTATATAATATATGCAACAAAATTAAAGAATATAAAAATAAAAGGAATCAATAATTCAAAAAAAACAAATAATAGAAACAACATAGCAACCATATAATATAACAAAATAACATAATACAATAGTGTCCTAACTTTTTATTATTTTCTAAAATGGTTGCATAACTTACCCTGTATAGGCTTCCTATGGCTCACGATATGCTCGATCAAGATTTATTTATCTGTAGGTTCCTAAATCAAACCTTACATCATCATCCATTATAGACTAATAAAGCACACTAAACCTCATCCATTGTAGGCTACAAACGAAAAAGGTTCAATCTAAGTGGAAGTATTTCGCTAGCAAATGTAGAGGTTATCACTTCACATGAGTGTAACTATTTTACTTCCTCTTAACAAGAATGGAGCTCAGGTTTAGAGCTCATGCATGTAAGTGAATATGTAAAAATGTGGAAAGTAATATATCAATCAAATCAAAATAAATAAATTACAAATCAAAAAAATCAAAACAAGATAATAACTACATGTAATTTATTTTATTTATTTTTTTAAAAAAATTAAATTAAATATCAAATAAAACCAATTCAATTCAAAACTTTTGATAGCACATGATTAAAATTTTTAGCCTGACTCTCAAGATGTCCCTAATAGAGTCACCAAGCTATCTTAACATATTAATCTAGAAACTCAATCCCTGAATGTAAAATTTTAAGATCATGAAAACATAAAGATTGCCATCAATCTTTTTTAGAGTGTGATTGACCATCCAAAAAAATTTTTCTTTTTAATAAAATGGGTTTAAAATTTATTAAAAAGATAATTTTAGTTTACGAAAACAAGACTGAGTTCGAGAGTCAATTTGGTATGAGAAAGTATTAGCACCCCTAAAATGCCCATAAAATTATGATATTACACATTATTTATAATTTTAGATAAAAAGATTATTTATATGAAATTTAATTATAATTCCCTTTATTTTTACAAAATAGAATCAAATAAAAATTTTTATTTAGGAATAGTATGAAAATCTTTAGATTAAAGAAATACATTCAAATTTTTCAACATAAAGATAAAATTCAAATATAGTCTTTTCACCTAAACTTTTGCACAACATCCCTTTTAAAAATAATAAAATAACTTTATTTGTGAATGATAATCATAAGCAACTCTCCAACATCTAGGTAGAGTACCAACAATTATATTTTACGGAATACTATTTTAATTTTATTAATTTAGCACTAAAATTTTTTAAGAACTTTTTATGTAGTAAAAAAACAAAAAAAAAGATATAATTAATATTAAACATCAATAAGTAACATAAACATATATATGCATTATAAATGTACACATTAATCTAAACATGAGGCATATAAAATGCAAATCTAGGAATCGGGTCTTCAAATATAAAAAAACTACTTGAACTCTCCAATCTCTAGGCAGAGTTTGAATACGACTATTTAAATTTAAAATCCTACTTTATTATTTTTTTATTTTTTATTCTTTATTACATTTCATTATTATTATTGTTTATGGATTTATAAGAAAATTTCTTAATGAAACAAAATTTTCTAAATAGACCATCATTTAGGTGGTATTTCGGAAACAAATTATTTCATGAGAAATTTCTATATAAATCCTTAAGAATTTAAGATGATTTTGAGATTTCAAGTAAGTTTAAGGTTCCAAAGTTTAATTTAGGTTTCAATTTAGGGTTTCAATTTCAGGTTTTAAATCTTAGGGTCGATTATAGGATTTCAATCTTAGGGTTTCGATTTAGGGTTTTAACATTGGGGTTTCGTTTAAGGTTTCGATAGGGGTTTTAATTTGGGTAGACTTTCGATAGGGGTTTTAATTTTAGGTAGACTTTCAGAGCAAACTCACATTTTATGATTTCTAAAAATTAATATTTACATTCTTTATATATTATCCTTTTCATTAAAATCCTATTTTTATTATTATTATTATTATTATTATTATTATTATTATTATTATTATTATTATTATAATAATTATTATTATTATTATTATTATTTTTATTCATTTATCCTTTACTATTTTATTTTTAATATTTAATAATTCCTCAACATCCAAGCAAAATTATAATTATTTTTTCTAAAACCTGATTTTGAACACTTTACAACATCTAGGTAGAGATTTTAAGATCCTTTTTCTTTCTTTTTTATTATTTATTATTTTTATATTTTAAAAGATTTAAAAATGCAAACATCATCTAAAATGCCTGAATATAATTAAAGATAATATGAGCATGCTAATTAATAAGCTAATATTTGTATAAAATTATTAAACAATCAAAATCATATAAGAATCAAAATAAGCATAATTATAATAATAGAAATAATAATGATAATAATGCGAAAGGATATTTAACATACATATATCTTAAATTTTCATTTAACTTTTTTTGTTTAATATTTCCCAAAATTTAAGAGGAATTAAAGTCTCAAAACTGGATTTTGATCCCTTTTAACCTCTAAGTAAGGTTGTCAAAATCTTTTTTTTCTTTAGTTAAAACAACATTATTTTAAGAAAGCTTAATTATCTTTAACCTTCTTTATATTGTTGTTATTACCTTATCATCTACATTATTATTATTATTATTATTATTTGAACCTATATCTGCATTATTATTTTTAAATCCATGCAATAAACTTCATGCCAAGAACAAAGAAAACAACCCTACTCTTATACAACTATCATGCTAAAAGAAACCATGCACATGCTTATGTGAAACTTTCCCTACACCTATAAATGGCACACATGTGGATTGAAGAAACAAATGCATGCGAGAAAGTTAAACAAACAAGATAATAGTAGAATAATGTGCATATGGAGAGGAGTCAGCAAAAAGCATCAAGCTTCTATGCTCAGTCTTTTTACCATCTTTACATAGTTGAGATTAGCTAATACGAACAAATTGAAAGCTTCAAACTTCACCAGCTCCCATTACAATAATAAGGTAATCAAGAAACAATAAAGGACATGCTTTAAACATTCCATGCAACGAAAAAAAATAGATATGACTGGTTTTGGAAAGATACACCACATACAAAAGTAAATGAGAACTTTTTTTAACAGACCATTCATATTTTATATAAGCCAAGAGAAAGAGTTTGAAACCATTTTTTTGGTTGTCTTTTTCTGCTAAATGCTATAGCGTCATTTTACTTTTTGCTAATTTTTCTTTGGTTTCTCGAACAATGCTTCTTCTTATTACCTCGGGTTGTCTTTTTTTTTACTTATTGCCTGAGTGCTTGCCTCTCTTTTTTTGTTTAACTTTATTTTTTAGTCTTCTACTTTCCCCATTACTATCTCACTTCTATTTTTTCCTTTTCTGTTCTCCCTTGCTTCTACTTCTTCTTTCTTTTGTGTATTTTTTACCTCTAGTTTACGTTCTGTTCTGCTTGTCTTTCAATTTTTTTTTTGCTGTTCATTTTTTTTTAGATTTTTCCTCCTTTGCTCTCCTAATTTTTTTCTTGAATCATGCCCAGTGGTGTGCCCCTCATTTTTTTGTTTGTGTTTTTTTTCTGGTGATTTTTTTCTTCAAATGGCTCTCATCTTCCTTTTTTCTTCACGTTTTTCTGTTGTTTTTACTGTTTTTGCTTTTTTTTGCTGGGCTTTCAAATTTTTTTTGGTTTCCTGTTCTCCTATCCATCTTTTGTCTAGTTTTTTCCTTCTTCTACAAAAAGCTTCCCTCTTCTCCTTAACTTTCTTAATAGCCCATTCTTTTTTTTTTTACTGCCAGTAGCTTCACGCCTCTGTCATTGTTTTCTCATTTTTCCTTTTGCCTTTTTTTCTACTGCTTCATGCAGTTCTTCCTAGTTTTTCACCTCACATGCTCGCACTATCATCCCTTTTCCCTTCAATTGTTTCATGTACCCTAGCTATTTTGTATCAATTATTATTATTATTTTTTTCGTATGCTCATGCTTTCCATTCCCTCATGCATACCATTCCTTTGATTTTTCATGCCACAATCCTCATGTGTATAGCTTCTTGCAATATTAGACTAAAAATGGCCTCACCTGTTGGCCATAGTTTAGGCTTTACAAAAAGGTATATGGGCCATTATTTTTTTGGGCCTAACTTGGTAGCCAAACATGGGCTTTGTTTTTATTAGGCTAATTTTTGGACTAATTTTACGTTAATTTTGTTTGTTTCATGTTATTTATTTGAACTCTCATTTATTTTGGACCAAGTTTTTATTTTTATTTTTATTTTTTTTAATTTTAATTTTTATTATTATTATTTTTAAAATAACTTTTACATTTTTATTTATTTTTTATTTTTTTTAATTTTATGATTCTTATATTTTTATATTTTTTTCTTTTCGTTTAATGGCCATCAATGGGCCATTAATGGGCTTAAAAAATGAAATATTTCATCGAGTCTTTTATCGGGTCCACATTGGGCCTTATATAAAGTATTTTAAAATAGGCCATATATTGGCAAAAAGATGAAGATCGAGCCCAATTTTAAAAAAACTCGAATTAAAAAATAAATAAATAAAGTATTTCAGATAAAATTAGGTTTCTACACTCAATAAGATTAAATTACAAAAATATCTCTAAAGATATTTTGCTAATTTTACACAATTTGATGTGTGATCAAGTTTTTTAATGTATCAAAAATCATTAAATGATATCAAAATATAATTTGAAGTCTTTCACGAAAATCAAGCCTCGAGAAGGTCAAAGTTATGAAAATACCCTTAAGAGGTATTTTAGTAATTTTATCTTTTTCGAGATACAATCAGAGTTTTTTACGCATCAAAATCATAAGAATATTAATTATAAGCCTTGATAATACCATTAGGTTGTGAATTCTAGGAGTGGGCTTGAGTTTGATCAGTTTGGACTTTATTCGTCCATGTTTGACTTTGTTTTGACCTTATTTGACTACATGGCATTTATATCAATTTGGTCCAAAATTCAGTTTTACAATTTTATCAAAAATAAAAAGAATTAGGTTCAAATCGGGCCAGCATTTATAAACATCACAACAGTTAAAAAATTACTCGAACAAAATTAGGTATTTGTAATAGTTATGAGAATATAAAAGTGCACCTTACCCATAACAAGAGTATAAAAACTCTAGATGATGTTTCTCGTCGACTTCAACCAAATAAAAATTGTAAGGAAAAATCTAATCCTATTGTTGATGCTTATATGATATCATTTAGTTCAAAAGAAGCTTCGGGCTTCAAGCATAGGCCACATGGTGGGAAAAATAAGAAAGCTTTTACGAGGCCAAAGGGTGTCCAAACCGATAAAAGACAAGGTCCTAAAGCTCATTCTATGAAAAACAAATTAAGAGTCAAGTGCTTTACTTATGGCCAAATGAGTCATTTTGCTTATGAATGCAATGAGTCAAAGAAGATACAAACCCATAAATCACTTTTACGTAATGTTGAAAATGCTGTGTTTGTTTTTATACTATTATGATGATTGAATCACATCATTTGTAGACTGTAGACTTAGGGCTACTGACCATATAACATGAGATAAGAATGCATTCATGGGTTTTTGTCAGATTTTACATGGAACAAAATGGATTTATGTAGCAAATAATTCACAATTGAAGTAAGAGGAATTGGCACCTGTAAGCTATGTATGCATGGTGAAAAAATCTTTATCCTACATGGTGTACCTTTTACTTTTAATATTTGACGTGATTTGGTTTTTCTCATTGTTCTTTTTAGTCTAGGATTTGTTTTGAATTTCAACAATATTAGTTTGAATTTGTATTTGGATACAACTTATTATAGATCTAGATATTTGTCAGATGATTTTATTATGTTAGATATTATTCTAAATAATAATCTAAGCTTTTCCCTTATGATTGATTCCAATGCGAATATTGATGTGAATATTTAGCATACTAGACTTAGCCATATAGATTAACAAAGAATGGATAGATTAATAAAAGAGAGATTACTAGACCCTATAAAAAAAGTTAATTTACCATTATATGACAGTTGTCTAGTAGGAAAAATGATAAAAAAAAATCATTTGTTAAAGGAACTAGAGCTGAATTCCATTATAGTTGATACATTTCGACATTTATGGACTGATAAATGTAAGGTCATAAAAATAAGGTAGTATTTCAGCACATTTATTGATGATTTTACACGCTTTGGGTTCGTTTATTTGATTTTTCACAAATTTGAAGCGTTAGAATACTATAAAAAGTATGTGACCTTGGTAAAAAATTAATTAGACAAAAATGTTAAGGCATTACAAATGGACTGGGGGTATGACCATTCCAAAGACTCCACAATAAAATGGTGTTACAAAGAGAAAAAAATAGAACTTTTTTGGAAATAGTGAAATGTATGATAGCCTAGGCAAATTTATTGATCACCTTTTGGGGTGATATGTTATTAATTGTTGCCTAGATACTTAATAAAGTACCCTCCAAGTTAGTTACGTCCACCCTTTATGAATTATGGATTGGAAAAAAATTTGATCTTAGTAATTTGAGACCTTGGAGTTGTGTTGCCTCTACATATGGGACCGTTCATCCATGTGGCAAACTAGGTCCTTAAGGTAAAAAAAGAATATTTATAAAATACTTTAAGCATTTAAAGGGATACATATTCAAAGGTGAACAATCAAGTAAGAGTGTAACTGAATTTGAATCTTTGGATGTCACTTGTTTAAAAAGTGAGTTTTGAAAGAAAGGTGAGATAGATTAAGAAATATCTTTTTACGAGATTAAAAAAGTAAATGATTTGTTAGTTCCAAATCAATTAATGCATGTTCCTGATCAAGAACCAACAGTATCTCATCCAATTAGGAGCATGACTAAAGATAATGAATTTAGTGAATTAATTTTCCAATAACCACAAGTTAGTTGAAGTAATCATGAAAATATTTCCCGACATTATTTTGACATAAAAGGGGAAATATTCTTGACAACCTCACAAAATGAAGAAGAATCTAGAAATGTTAAAGAAGCTCTCTTATATTCTATAAAAGAAAAATGGATGAAAGTAATAAAAGAAGAGATGGAGTATATAAGATCATACCTTGTTTGGAAATTGGTTGATCTTCCTAAAAGACACAAAATGTTTTGGAACAAGTGGGTTTTCAAGATTAACTGTGGGATAACTGAGAGATATAAAGCATGTTTGGTAGTGAAAGGGTATATTCAACAAAAAAGAATTGATTATGAAGAAACTTTCTCTCCTGTTGTGAGATTTGCTTTGATATGCTTAACTCTAGCCATTGTAACTAGTTTAAATTTAGAGTTGCATAAAATAGATGTGAAAACTGCCTTTCTAAATGAATGAGTAAAAAAAGAAATCTATATAGAATAACCTATAGGTTTCATTGACAAAGGTCAAGACCATAAAGTCTGCTAGCTGTTAAAACTAATTTATGTTTTTTAATAATCTTTCAAGCAATAGTATATTAGATTTCACGAAGCAATAATTTCATACGATTTTATTATGATTGATGAGAACTACTATTTCTATGTCAAAAGAGACAAAGATAAATTTATGATCATGTCACTTTTTGTGGATGATATATTGTTGGTTGGCAACGATAAGGAATATATCACTGAGATGAAAACTTGGTTGTCCTCAAATTTTGAAATAAAGGACATAAGCGAAGTAGCTTTCACCTTGATGTAAAATCATGAGAAATCATTCCAAGAAGTTATTAGCTCTTTTTTCACAAGAGCAATACATTAAGAAATTTCTGGAATGATTTAATATGAAAAACTATAAGCTAATAGATACTTTTATAGCAAAAAGTAAAGGCCTTAGTCAGAGATTGTGTCTTAAAACTCCATAAAAAAGAACAAATGACAAAAGTTCCTTACTCTAGTATTATTGAAAGATTTACATATGCTATAATGTGCACAAAACCAGACATTTACTATGCCATAGGCATGGTAAGCAGTTTTCAATCCAATACATATCAATCTCATTAGAAAGTTGTTAAAAGAATATTGAGATATCTAA
Organism: Durio zibethinus; assembly: GCF_047325235.1. Classification (NCBI taxonomy): domain Eukaryota; kingdom Viridiplantae; phylum Streptophyta; class Magnoliopsida; order Malvales; family Malvaceae; genus Durio; species Durio zibethinus. Next base: position 14,376,956 of record NC_143179.1, read on the forward strand.
AAGGTACTATAGATTATTCATTGTTCTATAAAGGAAGTTATCTATATTTAGTTAGCTAAACGGACACCAATTAAAGAGGTGATTTAGATGAAAAAAAATCTACCTCTAGCTATGTTTTCTTATTGAATATTAGGGCTATTTCATGTAACAGTATAAAATAAACTTGTATAGCACTATCCACTATAGAAGCTAAATTTGTAAAATTTTTAGTGGTAGTGCAAGAGGATATTTGGCTTAAATGATTCTTAAATCATTTAGGATTTGGTAAGGATGTGTTCAACTCAGTGTTAGTGAATTGCAATAGTCAAGTTGCAATCTTATTCATAAAAGATCTCAAATATCATTCTAAGATCAAACATATAGATAGCAAGTAGAATTACATGAGAGACATGGTTACATAAAAAAAAGTCAACGTGCAGTATATTTCTATGCATAAGATAATTGAAAATCTATTTACTAAGCCTATACTTAGAGATGTGTTTAATAGCCATATCATATCTTTAAAATTACGTAGATGTTGATGTACATGTATTGATTGAACAATTTTATATGAACAATGTATGATATTTTTCCATTTTAGTTGACTTATATTGAATATAATTAATGCCATGAAAGTTTAGTACTTTGTCTTATGATGCATACACACATTTATATGTATATGTACATATACGATACGATTTGAAAGGTATGCTAGACAGATGATTGGCCCTCTTATAAAGATAATCACTTGTATGGCATTGATATATAAATAATTAAAGAAATACACTCATCGAAAAAAAAAGAGTAATACCGTAGCATGTGTTTTATACCAAATATGCATTGTTCAACTAACAAAGGTAACAGAAGAATAAATTTCTACTTCTTGTTATGTGAGCCCTTTGAGATCAAAGGATCTCATATTTAGTACCCTTAGGGACTTTCAATTATTTCTTAAAGTTTCAATTTAATGTTAGTTATCCTAGATTATTGCCAATGTTCATGGATGATTCGATCAATGGAACATATTTGGATAGCTATTGAATTGAAATGAAGAGATTTTAGAAGAAAAGAAGATAATTATAGTGTCACATTTAGATGTATTCATAAGTCAAGCAATTATGCTTGAAACATCAAACATAATTGTGAATACACAAGCATATCATGCTATATGATAAAAGAGAGATTATGAGAAACTTGAAATATGACTAAATACGCCTAAGGTACTGCATTCTTATGCTACTGTACTTGAGAGTTATTATACATACTTAATAGTTGTATAAGTGACTAGATGTGATTTGAGTTGCTATATGCACTTAATAGTTGTACAGCAACTAACCTTTTGAAGTATGGTAATTGCACAGCTTATTTTCTTATATGAAATCAATACAAATGTCATAACGATTTTGAGGATGATTAGACAAAAATTTTAAAAATTTCAAAAATGAAAGGAGTTGTCACCGATCTTTTCTATTAGGTTTCATTAGCCACTTAAAAATTTATCTTTTTAAAAAAATTTTAAAGTTAACTAAAACATATTAAAAAGAAAAATTTTTGTCTACAAAATTAAAGCTAGGTTTCAGAGTTCAGTTATACATAGGGAAAGATTAGTACCCCACAACGCTTGCTTTAAAAAATGATACTAATTGATCATATGTTATCCTTTTACCTTGATGAAAATAGGGATGACAATAGATAGTAAATAAACGGATGTTTGTCATTATCCGATCTATTTATATCGGATTCGGATAATTGGAAACAAATAATTAATGGATTCGGATAAGAAATTTACTATTCGTAATGGATTAAGACCGGATACAAATAGTATCCCTTAGATATTCAATATCTGAATCTATTTAAGTTTTAATAAATAGTAATGAATATCTGAATCCGTATCCAAATTCATTATTCATTTACATATATAAAATTTTAAGTTTTTGGACCTTAAAAAATAACTTTTATTTATTAGCCATTAAATGTGAACTTGAATTTTAAATTAACTTTTTTTTATTTTACATTGACAAAATTTTGTATAAATGAATATTTTTGCAGATTTGGATATTTAAACAAATAGTGCTTATTTAAATCGATTTAGATTTGGATAATGATATTAAATTTAAATGGATTTGAATATTATAAATATTAATTCAAATACAGATATCTTAAAAATAGTGAATATTCTATCCTTACCATTCTTAGATGAAAATTACTTTAATTCTAATATTTAAAATAATTCCCTTAACCTTTTTTGTTTCAAAAATCTTTTTAAAACCTTTTATTTTGGAATAAGATGAAAATCTTTAATTTCAAGACATTTTCTAAATTTCCCAATATGTAGAAGAAATTTTAAAGAATATTTTTCTACTGGTGATTTTCATAATAATTCTTGAAAACTAGTACAATATTTCTTGAAAACTAGTACAATATTTCCTTATAAAGAATAATTATTAAAATACCATCTAATATCTAAGTAGTCTCAATAATTATTTTTACCTAAAAATATTAGTATTTATTTCTAAAAAAAAAAACTCTATCAAAATTACATTTGTTGCTTTATATTTTTGAAATTAATGAAATGCAATTGATGTCGTATAAAGCAAATGAATGATGCAAATACAAAATAAAAATTACAGATAACTAACTAGATCTATCTTATATATGTTTAACTTTATTTCCTTTTTCATTATTACTTTTAAAAAACATTTAATGATGTAAAAAATATTTATTTATTTTTTGGAAAAAATTTTTGTAATTCTCTAATATTTATATGAAATTTAAGAAATTTAATCCTGCACTTTAAAAAATTTCAAGATTAATTTTGGTAAAAATAAAAATGATGTTCCTTAGCAAAATATTATTTAAATAACCTCCAATATTTAGGTAGGGTTCTTAAAATCAATTTCTTCCATTTTTCTAAAAGAAATTTTAAAAAATAAACGATTGATACCTTACTATTTCACATTTGTTATTATTACATGAGATGCATATGTGAACATAAATTAAATAATACATGTAATTTTTTTTCTAAGTAGATTTTATTCATGATGGCAATGGCATTTTTTGTGTTAAAAAATACTTTTTATTTTTTATTTATTCTTTTTAATTTTTCAATATCTAAGTGAAATTAAAAAAATTCACTTTTTCACTTGTGAAACTCATATAAATATATTTAACAAAAAAAGATAATTCTCCTTTTGTAAGAATAATCATTTGAACCTCTTCTAATATCTAGGGAAGGCATTCAAAATCATATTTTCATACAAAAATTTTATCTAATTTATTATTTTTAAAACCCTCCTTAGAAATGGACAATCATTTTAAGCCATAAAATTATTATAATTTTATTTTTTATCTTGAATTTTATTTTGACAACTTCAATCATTCACAAATATTTATTAAAGAAAATATCCAAAGCAACATAATGTTAAAACAAAAATAATTGTCAAAACAATTAAATACATATAACAACATAATAAAACAAATGGGTAAGAAAATATACCCAACTAAGCTTTGGACTTAGACCCAAAATAAACTAGTGAAGATGGAGATCCAAGCTTAACGGGTTTCTGGGTAGGGCCAAGTTGAATAGGTAGGGCCAAGTTGAATGTGTAGGGTCTAATCTAACTTTGATTCTCCATTCTTTTATTTTTAATTATTTTTTTAAAGAAATCAACCTTTTTGACTTTTCAAAACTTTCTTTTCTTTTTTCCCTTATTTCTTTTTTCTTCTTTTTCTTCTTTTTATTTCTTTCTTTCCCCCTTTTTTCTTCCTATTTCTTTCTTTCAATTATTGATGCAAAGATTGAGCCCTCCCATTTTTTATTCCTTCCTTATCTTTTTTCTTTTCTTTTTTTTTTCTTATTCTTCCCTCATATTTTCGTTTTTCTTTCTTTTTCTTTTTGTCAAACACCAATGCTTCCTTTCTTTTTTTTTTCTCTTTTTTTTCTTCTCTTTCCTTTTTTTTTCTTCTCCTTCTTCTTCCATTGTCATCATTCCTCTCTCTTTTTTCCCTTATCAGTCGAGACTTCTCTTTCTTTTCTTTTTCTTCATTCTTTTCCTTTTTTTTTTCTCATTTCCTCTAGTTGTTGAAACTTAGACTCAATCATAATCTTATCTATTTCTCTTTAACTGAACATTACTTCATCTTCTTTCTTTTTTTAAAAAATTTCTTCTATTAGGTTGTCACCAATCGATAAAGATTGTGGTGTTATATTCTGATTGTTGTTTTTTATGATTTTTGAAAGAAAATGATAAGATTTTTGGTTTTTTTGTTATGGTTTATTTTTTCTGTAGGTAATTTAGGTATGTAATGATGTTGGATAAGTAATTTTTATGGGTACTAATAATGAGAAGTGGTCAGGTGATTTTAGTTGAATGGATGTTTTGTGGAAGGTGAGTGTTGATAGGTCTTTTACTAGGTATTTAAGAGCCTATGCTTGTTTTCAATTTGTGTATGATTTTTTTTGAAGAAATAGTTTCCTTTTAACTATGTTGAATCCTTTCTTTTAAGTTGACCATAATTTTTTTTTTGCCCCAGCCGCTCTATGCCTCTATGAAAACTTAAAAGTGATTGAGTTTTTTGGCTTAGTATTGTAACAATAATTATTGTATTTTTTGTTCATGGGCTTAGATGAATTTTTCTTATAAAGCTAAAGGTGAAAAATAAGGGGCAAACTAAGTTAACTGAAAATGGTGTTGATAGATTGAGAGGAAGAATAGCAAAATTTAGGGAAGATGTAAAGTGAGGGAAAGTTGTTGCCATGGCAGCCAACCTTTTAGTGTTTTTTCTTTTTTTCATTTTTGATCTTAAAGAAAATGCATTTGGGTTTTAAATTTTAAAATTGGAATATGGGCTTTTATTGGTTTTTGGGCTTCTAGGCCGTATGATATAATCATGAATTTAACCTAAAACTGAATTAGGTTTTAAAATTGAATTTGGGCCTAGAATTAGACTTTAAGTGTAAAAATCAACTTAGACTTCTATTGGTCGCTTAAACCTAAGTAACCCAAAAATGACTTGGGCCAAGTTTCAACCCATGTAAAATGATCCCAAATATTTAATATGAAGTCAAAATAAGCCCAATCAAATTAAAACATTCAAAATGCTTGAAATTGACACAACCAAACCAAAATCAAAATCGAACACGATCAAATGTGTCAGACAAAATTAGGTGTCTATAGTAAATGATAGAGAAAACTTCTTAAGATCATGAGAGTTTGGCACATATTCTATACAAGTGAGAGATGTAAGAGAAAAGGGGTTGGATTTGCCTATAATGGGTGAACTAAGCACCCTAATACTAACAACTACCTTGGGCAATTTACTTTTATGCATGAAAAATACCTAGGATAGTTTACAATACACTTGAAAAAATTGTTGCCCCTTATCTCACTAATAATGGTATTTTGCCATTAAGGAAAAATTAGAGAAAAAAATTCTCACATAATGAAAGAAAAGAAATTGAGAAAAAAAGAGAGAAAGCAATTGAGTAGGCATTGTACAACCCTGAAGTGGAATTCTTGTTTCGTTATGTTAAAAGACTTACATTGTGGAAACGAATAATTTTCATACTATAATGTTGTTTAACAACCGAAAATTCAAATCATACTTTCACTTATATTTTCACTAAAGAAGTAAATATATATATATATATATTTGTACATATCTTGGATGAGTTTATCCTTCAACTAATTAGGTGAATAATAATGATTCATGATCAAGATTGGAACACCTTCCAAACTAAAAAATGTTTATCTAAAATCAGTCAAAGTTGAAAAATAGAACTTTTTCATGAAATACAAAACTTTGATTATTAACAAAAGCTAAATTTTGATTTGTTAGCTATATTTTAAAATCCGCGTTCTTCAAAATATGCAATTACCGAATCAGCTTATCTTATAATTCACCATTAATTTCAACTTAGCCTTCCTCACCAAAGCCTCCACGAAAAACAAAGACAAAGACTTCCAACCAAACTATCTAGGGTGGAGTTATTCGTTGGGTTTGGAGAGGAGCATTAGTTGCCGTGGATCCAAGTGTAGTATTTTGTCTGGTTTGGTGGTCATCATGTGCTATAGGAATTGGATAAAATAATTTGAAAATTTAGTAGTCTTTTACAAAATGAAAGACGTTTTTCAGTTCCTATCCCTCGATATTCAAAGGAGAAAGCTGAAAGAAAAACCGTAACTGTTTTTAAATTTTATCTAATTAATTAATTAAACATATGATATTAATCATAAGTATTTATTTTTAAAGATTATTACATTTTCAACTTTATTCATTAATGAGATTATATTGTATGAGTTATTGACAATGTATGAATGTGTACATTAACATTACGTTAAATACAAATTTTATTACAAAATATGTTTTTTTGAAAATTTTAATTTATTCTATTTTTTTTTATTTTTATACTTATGCAAAAAACCTATTATGTGAATAAATTTTTTAAAATTTATAACCTTCAAATATCAACTTAAATACCATGTAAATTGATCCAAAATCACTAAACGTTATAAAATATTTTAACAACAATAACTTAATTTTCTATTGTCCACCTGACAAATTAATTTTCGCAAAATCATTTTTATAATAATTATCGTTTTATTGGGGGATTATGGGCCATGGCATATTGTCATTAGGAATGTGGTTTTATCCTATCGAATAGTTGCGACCTTTCCCATCGACATTGAAACTTCCCGAGCAAGATACTCTTTCCTTGCTTGGTAGCATCACCTTTTTTTGCAGCTCGCTTGCTCATGGCCACAAATCAAGAACCAGAACCGTCATGGCAAGAACTACTTGGCAGCAAAAACTGGGACTCTCTTCTTGATCCTCTTCACCTCTCACTTCGCAAGCTCATCCTCCGCTGTGGTGACTTCTGCCAGGCCACATATGACGCCTTCAACAACGACCCAAACTCCAAGTTCTGTGGCACCAGCCGCTATGGCAAGTCTTATTTCTTTGACAAAGTCATGCTGGAGTCTGCCTCCGATTACAGAGTAGAATCGTTTCTCTATGCCACTGCTCGCGTCAGTCTCCCTGAAGCCTTCTTGCTCCACTCCAAGTCACGGGAGACCTGGGACCGCGAATCAAACTGGATTGGCTACATAGCCACGACGTCCGATGAAATAACAAAAGCTCTGGGTCGTCGCGAGATCTATGTAGTGTGGCGAGGAACTACGAGAGACTACGAGTGGGTTGATGTTCTTGGCGCAAAGCTTGAGTCTGCAAAACCTCTTTTGCGAGTCAACGAAAATACTAACAAGGAAAACGATGGCAGTAGCGGCAGTGACAGTGATGATGAAAATGAGAAGAAGCCTAAAGTGATGCTCGGTTGGCTGACGATGTACATTTCTGAGGATCCCAAATCACCTTTTACAAAAGTAAGTGCAAGGACACAGCTTTTGGGTAAGATTAAAGAGTTGAAAGAGAGATATAAAGATGAAAATCTAAGTATAGTGTTTACTGGGCATAGTTTGGGGGCTAGCTTATCGGTTATAGGTGCTTTCGATGTGGTTGAGAATGGTTTCGATAATATTCCAGTGGCAGCTTTTGTTTTTGGGTGCCCACAAGTGGGAAATAAGGCTTTTGATGAGAGGATGAAAAGGTATCCAAATCTTACTGTTTTGCATATAAAGAACACGATTGATCTCATTCCCCACTATCCTAGCCGGTTGTTGGGTTATGTATATTCGGGAACAAAACTGGTAATTGATACGAGGAAATCGCCAAGTTTGAAGGATTCAAAGAATCCAAGTGATTGGCATAATTTACAGGCTATGTTGCACATAGTAGCAGGGTGGAATGGAAAGGAAGGAGAGTTCGTGCTGAAAGTGAAGAGAAGTTTGGCTTTAGTGAATAAGTCTTGTGCGTTTCTGAAAGATGAGTGCCTGGTGCCAGAGTCATGGTGGGTGGAGAAGAACAAAGGGCTTGTCAGAAATGAAGATGGAGAGTGGGTGATGGCTCCACCAACGGATGAGGATTGGCCTACCCCTGAAATCTGACTAATTGCTTTTTCAAAAGCACTTGTCGTTTCTCCATGGATCACTAAATCTAGCTGCTAATAGGGTAATTTGCCCTCTTTTTCACCTTCTATTTTGTTTGATTGTTGTTTTAAAAGTCATGATCCTCAAGGAGATCATCCCCTGGACAGTGATTGCAGCAAAAATATGTGAAGAAGTGCTATTTTCAGTGTAAAATGTATGTGATGCTAAAATAAGTAATCCCTCGTGTATGCATAATTAGGTAGTTTATATTGATCTTTAGCGTAGCTGCTACATTTACGCATGCTTTTAAATGGAGGCTGTTGCTGGATAGGAAGTACGTAGAGATTAGAGAGTAATGTTTATACTTTATAGGCCAAATATTGCTTTTGAGAACTTAATTTAAACTAATAATTTTTAATTTTAGTTTGCAACTTTCGAAGAGAAATTTAATTTTGCATAATTTATACTTTATGTATGGTTAACTAATAATTGATTAACTACTTGTATATATGAAAAAAAATTTAGATCTACTATATGTATATATGTTATATGAGAATGTATATATAAGAGAAATTCACTTATATATATTAGTGAAACTTTTATACTTTTTTTAACTTATGGATTAAAATTAAATCTATAATTCATTTGAATTAAAATAATATTTTTAAATTTAATAATTTTGATCAATGTCCAAAAAAATTAAAAATTATACATTTTTTTAGTTTTGGATTAAAATTAAATTCATAACACTTGCATTTAACCAAATCAAAAAAAGGTATAACACTTACCGATAAATATTGCTACATTTCCATTTCATTCTCCGAATACAATATACAATCTCCTATTATAATATATATATATATATATATGTATGTGTGTATAGAATAAAAATCTATTTATATCAGTGTAAAAGTAAAGAGTTTTACATTATTTCATTGGGTCAAAATTAAATTCATGGTTAAAATTAAAAATATTATTTTGATTTAAATTAATTATAAATCAATTAGTTTTTTCTATTTTATATAAATTTTAATACATATTAATATTAATTGTAACAATATTTTTTGATAAATATGAACTCTATATACTTGAATTGATTTGATATTCGAAATTAATGAATTAAATAATGCAATAACTTAAAACATACAATTAAATAAGCAAAGATAATAATTAATCCGAACAAAACTAAATAATCTAAATTAAGTTGAAACCAAATGCTTTATTAATTGGTTAAACTTAAAAACATGCAACTTAAACTAACATGCAAAAAACTCAAAAACTTTAAGTTAGAAATGAGCAGAATCTAAATTATGCCAATTAAACTTTAAATCATGCAACTACTTAAAACCTAATCTAAGAAACTTTAACTTAAGCTTATTATGCTTGAATTTTAATTTAAAACCATAATTGAAATAAAACAGAACCTAATTAAGCTAATCACATGCATTCAAATCAAATTAATCACTCTAAACCTCAAATCAATAAATTAAAGTAAGAACAACACTTAGAAACTTAAATCACATGAAACCAAAATCAAACTTAAAGTAAAATTGCAAATTAAGATGAATAGAAAGCAAGAGCATCAATTAAGTGAATTGAAATTGAAACAAAAAAGAAAATGAATTTGAAGCTTAAATTAAAATTGAAACAATTTACCAAAAAAAACTTAAGAATTTGAAAACTAAGGAAAACTTAAAGCAAGAATATAATAGGTTGGTCTATCACCCTAACAATGCCTTTTCCTAAAGCCTAGAGCTAGGTATTTATAGACAAAGATTACAAAAAAAAACCCTAAGCTAGGTGTGATAGCCTTGAACTTTTTCTTTTGGAAGACTTCTTAGTTCGGCCTTACTTTGTTTCTTAAATGAAAAAATCTTCTTGAAGGGATCTTGGTTGGGTTGCAATGAATCTTTTCTCAAAACTAAACTTAAACAAAATCTTGGCTTGAATAAGTTAAGTAGCAACTAACTTGAGTCTTATTGAATGTTCAAACTTCTTAATTAAAGATAAGAAAAAGTTGGTTTGGTAAAGTAGCATAAAACTCCAATAATTTCCACTTCTTAACCTTTTTTTAACTTCTTATGTGAGATATCCTAAATAGAGATCCTTCTTGCTTGCTTCTTGATGAATTAAATCTCTAAAATCTAAAGAATATGTGTTTCTAGGTCTTTTAGAAAAACCAAAATTGACAATTCTTATTTGGTGTGCTTCTTGGAGGTTTCTTGGAAACTTCTAGTTTGAAGCAGCTTTTTAGAGAATTTTTAAATTTACACTCTCTTTATGCCATCCTTTTCATCATATTTTAAATAGAAATAAGAAAAATTCTAGTCAAAGTAGGAATTTCATTTTTTATTAGGTTAACACCTAAGGTGGTTTGGACTTTTTCATTTGGACAGATTTTAAATCCCATTCCATTTCATAATGTCACATAAGCATCCAGGTCAACCTCTTAGCCAATGAGATTAAACTTGTTACCACGTCATCCATAATGATCCTATGCATGTGCATTTACATAGAATACCATGGATTTGTACTCAACTTCGAATTTTCAAATTTATCCCTCACATAATAAACATCTATAATCTTGATTCTTGCATGAATTTCATTTATACAACTTCAAGATTCAAAACATTCTTGAGCTTTTTGTGCAATGACATTCAAATCTTGAACATATTGTTGTACTTTTATTACAAAATTCACCAAAAACTCCAAAATTAATCAAGAACTTGCCAAAAACCATCTTAGATTTCTTAAACTAGATGAAAAACTTGTCAAGATTCTTCAAGATTTACCAAGATCTAATACTTTCTTCAAGATTTCTTACATAAAGACAAATTAAGCACATTAAAGTAAAAAAAAACTTTATTTTACCAAGAACAAAGCAAAAATTCCATATTTAAGCATCGAAAATAACTTTTATTTTATAGAATCATCAAACCCTCAAACTTGAACTTTTGCTTATCTGCAAGCAAAACAAAACTTTGATAAGATCATAATAAGCTAGCTAGAATCAACATATACTACCAATATCAAATTCTCATAGTTTTCTCAAAAAGTTCATGATGAGCATAACTTAAAGAACATCATAAATATAAACACAAAAATCATTCAAGGCAAGCTCCTTTCCAATTGAAATTTTTATGTGTGTGAAATCTATCTCATGTCAATGTAAGACATTCAATTAAGAATATGCAAACGTGAAATCAACATAAAATCTTAAACCATAACCAAATTTCATATGTTTTCTTTTTCACATATGTCTCCACTAATGTAGATTTATACACTTAACCAAAGACTAATTTATCTTTATTAAACTTGTAATGCTAAGCTAGAGTTGAGGTAGGATAAAAGAAAATTTATGACTCAATACCCTTAAACATGCATTATTTAAGATCTTTTTGTTGAGTTTAAGCTTTCAAGGAAAATGTACACCCTCAAACTTTTTTTTTCTTTTTAACAACTTTCTTTCTTTTCAAACAGAATTGAAACAAAATTTTCAAATAGAATATCTATTTTGAGTTTTCTTTTTTCTAACTTTTGAATTTTGTTTTTATTTTTCTCTAAACTTTTTCACACCTTTCTTTTCTTTTCAAGCTCTAACTATTTTCTCATTATAATGTAGCTTTCATATTTAATTTTGAATGATCCTTATGCATAAAAGTAAAGTAAAAAGATAAAGATAATAATTAAAACAGTAACTAATTCATGAAGGTGAAAACAAAGAAAAGTATATATAAGACTCAAATCGGGTAACTAAGGATAAACATATATCAAGATTAGCTTGAAAGACTCAAACAAACCAATTATGGCCTAAATCATCTTTTTAATTAAGCATAATTTTTTAAGGATATTTTTATAATTTGATTTTTTTAGCTCAAATTTTTATAAAAATTTTTTAGACCTTAATTTTATAATATTTCATGATTTTTTGTGCTTTAAAATCTCAAAAATAAGCATGAGAACATTGATTTCTAAAAAAATGACCTAAATACTAAAAAAATTTATACTAAAGGTAAAATGGTCTTTCATTTGGTTTAAGAGCTATAAAAATTCAATCTTTGTAGTTAATAATGTGGACTATTAGATCTCTTATTAAATCTTGATCAAATGGCTAAAGATTATTCCTTAAAAAAAAAAAAAAAAAACTTTGACCCTTGGATGATATTTAATCTAATGGTTATAATTCAATCTTGGATGGACATTTTGTCTTCATCTTCTTTAAGAAGGGGGTCGTTTTCTACAATTTTGGGGAAAAGGGTAAGCTCATGAAACGAGGAAAGAAAGAAAAAATAAGAAAAAAAGTTACGAAAAGCTTAGAGTATGTAGAATTCTGTTTTTTTTTTCTTTTTCTTTTCATTCCATAACATTTATCACATCCTCTATATCATTTACTTTTTAATTTTTTGTTTTTTTAAAGAAAGTGGTAATTTTTCATTTATTTTTTCCTAAGCTTGGATCAACTTACATCCAACTAGTTCATAGTTTAAATTGAAACAAGAAAACCAAGCAACAAAGAATTTTCAATCCACCATTTTGGCCTTTGAAGGTTCGGCCAAACAACCTCACTATGACCTAACCTCTTTTAGTCTTTCATTGATGTTTTCCTTGATTTTGAAGGTTATTTGTGATGATTAAATGGTAAGTTTATTTGTTGTTTACGTAAATTTTAGCTAAAATGTGATATGAGGATGTTATTTGGCTTTAAATATTGACTCCATATTTTCTTCTCTTCTTAGTTCGTCATATGCTTATTGAAACTCTTCATATATTGTAGATGCCTTTATATAATGAAAATTGTGATGTTCAATTCATGTTTGAATGAAATGAAACATTGATTGCTTAGAGAAATGCCAAAAAATATATGGCCAAGGTAGTTTCCTTGCTTGGCCGAAACTTGCTCATCCATTTGTGACCAAATATCGCTTGATCTTATGTATTTGATTTTTGTGTTTGTCATGTTTACTAAATTTTTAATGTGTTGGATTAATTTTTCAATGGACAAATGATAGTTGAATGAGTTGTTTGGTGGATTTTTATGTTTGTTTGGTTAGATTTTTAAAGAACAAAATGATGAAACATTAAAACCAATTTCAAAAGTTTGTTTTTTCTGATCCATTTTTTCTCTTAAATTTTCATATGAAACTTATTTGTAATTTAGTTTTATAAATGCATAGGCTTGTAGTTAGTTTGTTTTTTGGTCATGCTTTTATCATGTATTCAGTAATGGCATTTATGTAATTTATTTTTGTCGCATGCATAATTTCATAAAACCCCAAATCTGTTTTAAATTTTTAAGGATTTGCATGAAAACTTTTTATGAAATAATCTATTCTCGAATGCCGCTTGAATGTTAAGGTATTTAGAAAATTTTATTTCATTAAAAATTTTCATACATTTCCATAACTAAAAATAAATTCTCTTTGTTAAAATCATAATTATAAAAATACAAAATAATAAAAAAAAAGAATAGGATGGGATGGGATTTTAAATATAAAAATTCTCACTCAAACTCTGCTTAGATGTTGAAAAATCTAAGTGATCTCTTTATATTTAAAAACCAAAATTGTGAAATTCGTATTTGATCATCATTTGCATTTGTTTGTTTTTAGATTAGTATCCTTATTTATAATGCATATATATATATATATATATGTTTTCTCTAGTTATGGATGTTTAATATTAATTATATATTTTTTTACTACATAAAAAGCTTTCTTAAAATTTTTTAGTTTTGATCAAATAAAATTAATATAGCATTATTTGAAATATAATTGTTGGTACTATGTCTATATGTTGGAATATCATCAATGATTGTCATTTACAAAAAATGTTATTTTATTATTTTAGAAGGAATGTTATGATAAATCTTAAATGAAAATGCTAGCTTTAAATCCTACTTTAATGTCAAAGACTTTGAAAGTATTTCTTTAATTTAAAGATTTTCATGATATTCTTAAATAAAGGATTTTTTTTAAAACTAATTTTATTTTTTACAAACAAAGGGAATTATAACTAAATTTCACATAAAAAAACTTTTTTATCCAGAATTACAAATAGCGTATAATTAATTAGTACCAATTTTATAGGCGTTGTGGGGGTACGAATCTTTTTTCACACATAATTGACTCATGAACCCAATCTATTTTAGTAGATCAAAATTATCTTTTTAATAAAGCTTTAAACTTGTTTTATTGTTTTATTAAAAGATAAAATTTTTTGTGGCTAATCACACTCCAAAAAAGATTGGTGGTAACTTTTCATGTTTTTCGTAATTTTTAAATTTTTATGTCAACCAGCAGCAAGTCTCTAGATCAATAAATTATGACAATAATAAAATTGGTGAATTGGCAATAAATTGAAGAGCAATTGAAAAGGGAATATCTTTAATTGATTGTATTGATATTGAGTTATTTTAAATTAAAATGCTTTAGCAAATAAGACATTCTCTCAAAAGAAAAAGGAGATTTTAGAATGTTTAGATATATTTTTCAGTTCATGTTTTACTATGTGTGAGTTTGATCTAATTGTATGCTAAATTTATCTAATTATATACTAATTCGTTAGATGATTTATTTGTTTAACAATTTTTAACTTGAGATATAATATTTTATTATGATTGTAATTATTAATTATACATATAACTTCATTAAAATGCTTTAAATGTTAAGAATCTTAAGTTAGCGCTTTTAGTTATATATTTTTTTTATATATTTAAGGTTGTAAAGAATTTAAATTTTAGTCTCTAAAATTGAAAATCTAGCAATTTACCAATAAATCATACAATTGTTGGATATTTTGTTTATTTTGTAATATGCTTTTGGTTATAAATGTCATAAACTATATCAATTTCAGTTTGAAATAAAAATTATTAATCACTAGTAGATTTTTTTCGAATTATCATGCATTATTATTTGGTTTATAATAAAAACTTAAACTATATACAAATGATAACTCCATAAAATAGAGTTATTTAAACTTATTTTCAGTGCTTAAATGAATGAATATTATTTTATTTTTAGTTAAATAAAAATATTTTTACTCCTAATATGCTTAATTTGATGTGCATGTAATCTTGAAGAAAAGATGAAATCCTGCTAAATGTTGGAGAATTCTTGACAAATTCTACCTTAACTTGGAAAATATCAACTCTTCATTACTTTTCCTACTAGAAAAAGATTTTTCCACTTTTACTGGATTCTTGGTTTAACTAAGATATCCTACTTTGTCTTCAAATTCTTATCTTAATTAAGAGATACTTGGTAAAGCTAACTTTGAGGAAAGGTTTTTCTAGGTTGACTAGGAATCCTAGGTTGACTTGGTATTCCCACCTAAGGTAAGATTGCATGAGGTAAAAGAGTATATAAAGGTATAGGCGATACATTAAAGAAGATGTATGAAGCCCAAGTTGTAAGATAAACCTAAGATGGTGTCTAAGGCATGCCCTATCTAAGAAGTGGTCTAAATAAGAGTCTAAAATACTATAAAGATGAAGTTTGGTAGGCTATTAACAAGAACAAATGACCCAATTCTCTTTTATTCAAGAAGTCCTAATCCTAGACCAAGAAATGCTTAAAATATGTAAGGCCAAATCATAATTGAAGATTGAAGGTTGCCAATGGTTTTAAAGTAACAACAAAATATTATTTTCTCTTGAAAAAGACCTAGCCACACATTATTCTTAAATTTTAAGAGATTTAAAGTTCAAAAAGAGTTAAACAGCTGAAAACTTCATGATTTTAAGTTGTTTAAAGACTTAACCATACAAGACCTTTACTAAAAAAAGACTGCAAGAAGCTTAAAGTTGGGACATTGAAAGCTGCTTGAAAGAGTTTAAGAAAGAATCAACTTCTCATCTTCTAAAGAAATAGTTGAATCTCTTTAGGGTTTCTTGTAATCTTTTTCCTATAAATAGTTAGGTTTATGAAGAGGAAAAAGTATGAACTTGGAGTGATAGGCCAGCCTTTGGTCTTAGATTTTCTTTCATTCTACTTTAGTTTGTAAAGTTCTTTAAATTAGTTTGGATTAAGGTGATAGACCAATCTTGTTCTTTTCTTATTCTGAATTCCAAGTTTTTAATTTAGTTCTTTTAAATTCAGTTCTAGCTATTTACTTTATGTTCTTTAAATTCAAGTTCTTTCAAATTAATGTTCAAGTTCATTTAAAATTCAATTTCAATTTTGTTCTTGTAGCTTTTAAATTTCTATTGCTAATTTCTTTGCAATCTTTAATTACACATTTAAGTTTTTTGGAAGGTTTTCTGTTCTAATTTAAATTCCATGCTTTATAATTTCATATTTAAGTTTTAAGTTAGATTTTAACTACATGAAATTAGTTTGCTTTAGACTAGTTGCTATTAGTATTGCTTTCAATTTTAATTCGTCCTTATGCATTGTTTTAGTTTCTTGCTTTAGATTTAAGGTTTAAATTCAATTATCTTTACTTTTAAGGTTTATTATTCATAGTTCTTGCATTAGTTTAATTATATGATATTAGGGTTTAATTTAGTTTTAAGTTTATTATTTTATAAGTTATTTGCTCTTTTCAGTTTATAATTAACTTAATTTTTATTTTATGTTTTACTTGTTTATTTGCGTACTTTATTCTACTCTTTAATTTCTGTTTTGATTATATTTAGTTATTATTGCATTTAATTATTGTTTTTACTTATTTTACTTTAATTTTAAGTTGTTGTTTTAGTTATTTAAGTTTGATTTACATAAGTAATTACTTAATTATTCTTTTTTATTAGTCTGAATATAATTAAAATATTTTAATTTTGATACTTAACTTTAATTCTATTTATAATTTTAGTAGGAATGATCTCGATTCCTTGTTATATTGCTTGTTATGATTCGGACACTTGCAGTATCAATCAACAAACTCTCTTTTTTTTTCATAATTTATTGTCAAAATTTTAGTAGCATATGTTTTTCAAATTTTTAGTTTAATGTAAACAAATTATAAAGGAAGTATACAAATTTAAATTTATAAATTGATTATGATACTCATGAGGATTAATTAAGTTATGTGATACATTGGATTTGTTTTACGAATTATTACCTACTGAATACACGTGCTTAAAATTTTGTAGAGTAACTATTAAAAGTAATGAGATTAATATCAAATTCAACGCTATACTAAGAATTAATATTAAAATTTATCATTATTATTTTAATTTTGTTAAACTTTACTGCTGCACTTTTAATTTTCTTAATTTTTAAACATAAAGTAATGGATTAATGAGAAGTTAACATAGTATTTCCTAAAATATTTTTAATTCTGTTACGAAATCAATGAAATTGAAATATACTAACAAAATTTACCAATGCATTAATAAAATATTCATGAATTATTCTAATTTTGTTATTTTAAAAAAAATTATAAAATTAAATTTACAGTAACAAATTAAATAAAATTGAAATTACAACAACAAAACTTATATTAAGTCATAATAATATAGAAGTAGATATCTATTGAATTCCAAATGGAAAGGTATTAGATAAACTGATTTTATGGTAAAATCACGTGATATAAGAAAGGCCGAAAGCGGTAGTTGGTGAAAAGGCAGAGCAGCTAATCGGCGGCCTTAAGGACAAGCCCAGAAAGGCAAAAACAAAGAAGTTAATGACGTGTCCAAGATATTGGTTCGTCTTTCTCAATTTGTTTCATTGCTCTCAGCGATCCCTTTTCTCGTCCTGGGGTACTTCTCTCCGTTGCTCTGCTTCTTAAAATTCATAAAAAAATAAATAAATAAATTCCTCCAAGCCCTCTTTATCCTATTTCCCCACGCGGCCACGCCCATCTCAACCAAACAATTGGTTTGATGGATCTCAAATTGGTCAGTTCAATTTTTATTCTATTTTCACATCTTTCTGGTATTGCGTTTAATTCTTGCAAATAAATAATTTTTTTATTTTCAAATAATTGTTTATTTTCTGTTATATATATTTTTTATGTTTATCGTATTTTTTATTTTATTTTTGTTGTTTTGTTGGCAACCTAAACCCTCCGAGAAAAATAGATTCTGCTTTCTTTTGTATTTAACCTTTATTTTGGAAAATTATGAAATGAGAAATAATTGATATTGTTTTCTATGACTATTTACTTGAATTGAACTGCTTAGGTTTTCCCAGGCTCGGTTAGTGTAGTAAAAGTAATTATAGAATTATGCATTCTATCCTTATAAAATGAAATAAGGGAGGCTGGCTAGATAAATCTGCTTGGACTGGTCCTAGAAAGAGATGTACTAGGCAAAGCCCAAAAAGCACTTGTCGCATAAAAAAAAAAAAAGAAATAAGGGAGGCCATGATTTTTATACTTATTTAATTAGTGTTTTGGTTGAGATGAGTTAAATTTATTTACTTTGGCTTCAATTTGTACCTTGTTAGATGGGGTGGTCGTGAGTGAGATTGGCAGGGAGGGATGATGAGATAATTGCCATGAAGATCTACTACTGTTGGTTTAATTCACAGATCCGGTTGTCACCAAATTGTATCTTTTATTGCAATACCAACTTGCAAAAAGGCGTTATCAGCTTACTGATATAGAGGCTTTTGGTCCGTTCAGTTAAGTTGGTATCGTCTTAATAACCATGCCGTATTATATACAGAGGCTTTATAATACTTGCAGAGCGTCATTCTCGCCCAATGGCCCTGTTTCTGAAGAAGCTCTTGAAAGAGTTCGTGCTATGCTAGGTATTCACTAATGATTCTTTCATTGCCTCATGTTTATTCTTTGAGCTTATGGTTGAACCAAATCTGCTAGGCTTTATTAGTTATTCTTATTGGGATAAAATCCTGTTGAATGTTGCTCTTAATTTCCTCATATTTTCAGATGCAGTAGTCATTAAATACCATGAAAAGTGAAAGCTAATTTTTCTAGCATTTTTTTATGCAATTTTTCAATCAAAATCGAAACATGCTAATTTACTCTTATTAGATTAATTAATTTAAGTCAGTTGATCTTTGTTTGGATGACATCAGCTGTTGGAAGTTGCTTCATACCTTACCTAGTGTAACCATTTCTTGGCAAGTTTATGATCTACCAATAAATAGTTCCACACTTTTTTTTTTTTTTGCTAACAGGACACCAAATTTCGTTGTGGCTTAGTGATTAAAACCAAAAATTAATAAGCTTTATTATTGGGGATTTTTAAGTTCAAATTTTTTCCCTGTAGGAAGAGGCTCTGACATAATGTAATTGGCAAACATTTCCAGATTTTCACTGGATTTAATTGCAAAAATTGTAAACTTTTGTAGACAAAGTGAATTTGAGTAGAGTAAGAAATTTGTTATCCATCTGACAAATACCTATCCCAGAACTTCATTATGCTTTTAAGGAAATAATCTTCCTATTCTCTGATTTTAAGCTCTAGTTCATTTGATTTCTATTTAATTTAATCATTTTAGCCATCATGTCTGAAGGAAAAATATCACTGCCAGTTGCCTTTAGGCATACATCAATCTTCAAAATTATATTAACTAGTTATCTTTGAAGCACCATGTTGATTATGAAGAGCTTGTAGTATCATGAGTTAAACTGAAAATTGTACTGCTTTCTTCACTTTGAGCAGCAGCTCCATTATTGTGGAACAGGTTCTGTTCTTTTATTGGCATTTGAGAATTATTTTTTTCTTTTCTATGCAATACCTAACTTGGTGACTTAAGATCACTAGTGAGTTGTAATATTACACCAAACATGATAATCTAAGATTACTATTGATTATATCACTTTGTGATCTCATCTCTGTGGTGATTAGACAACCACGGTGATCTTAAGCATGCCTGGGTGCTAAGCTGTAGTGTCAGACAACAAAAGTGCCTCAAACCCTTTCGGGAAAGGTGTATTTCACCAGGAACACTTTTTTTAAGGCGTTAGGCACAAAAAAGTCCACCTAATTGAAGTTTTCTTTCATTTCTATTTATCTTTATTTTTTTTCCTTAACTGTATGTTTAATAATAAAAAAGGGACAATATCTAACTCTCTACTTCTCTATCTTTTGAGTATTCAACAACAAACTTGTGACCATAAGGAAATCATGCATATTGGCCAAAAACAAAGGGAAAAAAGAGAGGAAAGTTTGCATGTTTTGTAGGATAAAAAATGGACCACTCTTTAGAGTTTATTATTAGAATTATATATATATATGTAAGTATGTTATGCTTATTTTACACACACATACAGATTACACCTTGCATCACTCAGGCGAGCGCTTTGTGCCTCAAGCAATATAAGAGTTCTAGCACCTAGACTGCCTTGCATCCTTGACAACACTGCCAAAAAATACCTTAATGAAAGATTTTTCATGCAAAAGAGTTGAAAATATTAAGTAGTTAAAGCCCACTTAATGTATTCAACAATCTCTTTTAAGGAAAATTTTGTCCTTTAATTACATTTATTTTATGTTCTTTCCTTTCGTAACTTTTATTAATGAAAAATTCTAATAAAGTCACGTTTCACTTTTACGAAAATCGAATAGAAGATCTGCTCAATATTTAATTTCCAACAGTAGACAGTCAATTTTTATTATATAAATTCAGTACTTACACTTTTTAGAACTAAAAATTTGGTCCTTAATGTTCAATATTGAAAAGTTCAATTTAAGTAACATCATATTTGTTTCTAGAAACATATAAAATAGAAAAATCCTAGAGTACTTGATGTTTGCTTTTAGAGATGCATATGCATTCTATATATTTGTGAACTTATTCTTCTAGCTCCTCTTCCAACCTTAATTAGTGTCCCTGATGAGGGAGAAGAAACCCCAATCCCTTGATGTTTGGAGTTTTTGACATATTTATGTACTGAATAAGATTGTTTTTCCACAGTGACAAATGAGCGATATTTAAGTGAAATGCACCAATCCTCCATGCCTATTTGCAATATTTGACTTTCATCTATGACATTTAAAACTCAATTTTTGGATCTGCACCCTTTTAAAAAATGATTCTATCCATTCCATCTACCACCATTAAAAGATCAACAAAATATTCCACCTCTAAGCCATGTGAATCCCATTGTGGCATAAATCCTAGCCCAAAAAGTCAAACAAGCCCCTTTTTATTGTGGCCCACTAAGTGTCCAAGGCACACCTAACTTTGCCACATGGACTTCTACATGGCTCTGAAATGGCAAATTCCATTGGATTTTAATGGCAGTTGATGGAATAGATGAATTTGGAACATTTTTAAAAGGTTACAGATAAAAAAAATTGAATTTTAATGGTCATGGATGAAAATGGAATATCATACAAAGGTCATAGATGTCTGGTGCAATTTAATCGTGATTTTTATTTGCTTCTTTAGAAAACTGCTTTTGTTCTCATTTCTTCACGGAGTATTTATTGTCACTTTTGATTCCTTTGTTTTGTATTTCACTTTTTCTTTGGAATTGAAGTTTTGTATTCTATATTTAGTATTATGATTGTTTTTGATAATGTTTAATATGTTTTCATTGAAAGTAACTTATGCTCCAATCCTTCCTAGTTGAGATAAATTCAGTTAGATAACATTGTTGAAAAATGTAGCTTTAACTTTCTAGGTAATGTTTTCTTCTGTGCTTCTGGTCACTTATTTTCTGCAACCCTTTCAATATTGAATATTATGAAGCCTGGAAATGTCAGATTATTTTTCTTTCATTTAAACCAAATATTGAACTTTTCCTGCCCTATTTTGTTACACATTTATGCAAACAGCATTTGATTCCTTTACTATGATAAGTGTAAATTAGGTGAGAAGGAAGTTAATGTTTGATATGTAGGATTGAGAGAAATTTTGAATTTATTGCTGTTAAGTTTTTCCTACTTACAATGAGAAGATGCATCCATTTAATAGTGTACGCAGTTTGAATCTTTGAGATAAAATTTCAAAATAGCTTTGTTGGTCATAGGATCAATTGACATTAATGAATGCTTATTTACCAGCCAGAATTTCCAGAAAAGGAAAAAGGGGCAAAAAAGCTGGTATAGGCTGTAGAAAAAAATGTTGTAAATTTTGTTAGTCTACATATTTCCTTATGCAGTTTATTCAGGTGGAAATTTTCCTCTTTTTAAATCTGGCAACTTAGATTTAAAGGCTTGTTCTTCAAATTGTTTGTCTCCAAGTTCAATACCCTAAATGGCATTTTATTTCAGAGAAAATGAAGCCATCTGATGTAGGTCTGGAACAGGAGGCTCAAGTGGTACGTAATTGGTCTGGTCCTGTACATGAGCGGAATGGAAGCCGTCAGTCATTGCCACCAATTAAGTATCTGCACTTACATGAGTGTGACAGCTTCTCTGTAAGTACGAACCTTATATCACCTGTCACCTTTCTTGCTAAATATCACCTATGATTGAGTACATATAACTTTTAGAGTTTTAAAACAAGGAAGTTGCTTTTAGCTGGAAATGTCCCAAGGATTTATTAAAATTAACACTTCTCTGAAATTGCATTTTAACTTTTGAAAATTGAACTTGCAATAATTGAGATGAACAGTCCATTTTTTGTTTCTCTTCTCTGCAGATAGGAATTTTTTGTATGCCGCCTTCTTCTATGATACCTCTGCATAATCATCCAGGAATGACTGTGCTGAGCAAGCTTATCTATGGCTCATTACAAGTAAAGTCATATGATTGGCTTGACCCAACAGAGCCCGAAGATGCACTACAAGGTGTGTTTTTAGCATTTTCATATTTATTTGATGCCTATTAACTAAACCATGATTAAGCGTGTTCATTGAATCATAGGTACCTGTATATAAATTTGATAACAAATGTATAGGTTTGTATGGAATTGACTCTGAAATGAAAACCTCTTTTAAATTCCTTGAAACCTCACAGTCCCATTTTTAATTCTTAATTCTTTTCAGATTTCAGGAGTTTTCTTTAGTAATTTATTATAGAAGATTTAGAACCCTTTATAAAATTTTGTTAATCTTCTAAGTTAGAAATAGTGTGTAACTATTGTTCTTTACCATTTGGCTTCATAGGATTAGTATTTATGTAAGACTAGAGAGAGAGAAATGAACCTATTTTTAAATCTATTTTTGCTTTGTAATAATATACAGTTTCTGTATAACCTGCATTGCACTTAGTTATCCATGCGCTGGTGGTTTGTTGGTTCAAATATAACAGAGGATATATTTTGAGATTGAAGTTTATTTTGGTCGAAATTCAGTGGAATAGGAGGAAGAAGACTAGTGAAATACTAAATGCTGGAAGTTTTTTGGTTACAGCTAATGGTTCATTAAATAGGGACGATGAAAAGAGCCTTTCTGCTAGCATCTAAAGAAGTGAGGCCTATTGAATTCCTCAGCTTGTGTAGATGTAGTTTACATATTTTCTTTCTATTGCTTTGGTTAGATATTTGGAGGCTAGTTTTTGGATTGCTACTTTACTTAGCTAGGGGAATGCACAGTTTGATTTGAATGGAATTTTCATCAATAACAAGTTCCAGTTTATCCTTTTTGAAACCAAACCTGACCAAATAAATAGTTACAGAAGCCAATGAAAGTATTTCTTTTTGACATTTGATGAGTTTTCTCATTGAGTTCAGGTTGGGTTTCTCATAATACAATTCTAAATGGAATTTAACCCATTCCAAATATATTGAGCTCTAATTCAAATTAGAATCATTCATTGAAACATGGATATGGAGCTGAGTCAGTGGCAAAGTTAGAATCAAAGAATGTGTTCTTATGGGTATATTTGATTTTACTTAAACTTGGTGCACACTAAAGTGTAGGAAAGTTGATGAACAAACAGGTCATGCATATCAAACAATTATTCAATCTTGGGGTATTATGGGGTAAAAGCTGACTGATGTAGGCTCTTTATAAACAGCACACTTTAGACTAGATAGAGGCTGGTTTAGGACTTAATGTTTTGGTTCAAACAATAACAATAGAAAGATTTGTTGATATGTGAACATAAACAATCAGAAAATTAGGAAGTGGAAAACAAAGGGAATTTAGGTGAACTATGAAAACTGATGTCAAAGAAGACAATAACTTCGGAAAGCACACTTAGGATTAGGAAATCACTCCCTAGGAATGCATCACACATTCAACACTTAATTAATTTCTCTCCTCTGCATATAACACTACCAAACATACAAAAAAATCCCAAATATATAAGCAGTTAAGGTTTAGGCAGTCTGCAGTGTCGTGATTAAATGACAGCAAGTAGATAATGGCTTAGGCAACCGTGCTATAGACATGATTAGAAGACATCCAGCATCTTCATAACGTCCTAGTATGATGGATCTGGCCTTTAGTAAGTGGTAACAAGCATCTTAATGATGATCGGTCAACATTCCCCTTAAGTGGTTGAATTTTTTACTTAGATGTCAGCCTATGAAGCATTGAGACGGACGTGCTATATAGATACGTCCAGACATGATATTAATAAAATATTTTTTATATATTTCTTTTGTTAAAATATTCAATGTAAATAAGATCCAAAATAAGAATTTAGTTTATGCCCTCATTAAATAATTAAATTATGCCCTAACTTAAAAATTCTTAATTGTAGTTAAGGTCCATTACCATATTATTTCTACAAAAATTAAAAAAGCCCTTTCTTAATGGGTCCATTTTTCATTCATTGACTGAGATAATAACTAAAGAAAGCACAGTGTAATAGCTAAGGAAAGCAAAAAGACCAACTAATAAGAAGAAACAGAATATCCCTATGTGACTGGATATTTTTCGAGTCTTCACCTTTACCATCTCTTCCATCCTTCATCTTCTTCAACCTTCAAAAATTCAACAAATTAACAGGTGATGCTTGAATCTAAATATGGAATTCATCAGTTGTTTAGTTTTATACTTTAATTCTGGCTAGTTATTCTTCCTTGTTTGATTAATTTCTCTATGGGTTTTATAATTCTCTGTTTTTAGAGAAAATTTTAAGCACAACCTTCCATCTTGTGTGTCTTCACCGTGTTAGAGCATGTTTTGACCGTGTCTATTTTTTCTTTGTGTGTCCATTGGTGTCCAACACATATTCTGCCTTGTTGGACATATGTACAGCATTGGTACGATGTTGTCTCTTCTGTGTCCATGCTACTTAGGTGGCATCATGGGAATGCCAGTTGGCTAAGCAAATTTGACTTTAGAATCGTGCCATATTATAATACTAGAAAATTTTACCCAGCTTCTCTCAGGTCACAATTTTATTAAATATAAATAAATAATAAATACTTATAAAATAATACCTCAAGTGAACAAATTAATAAATTCATTCAAATGGAACTATTGATGTATAAACTAAAAAATAAAACTTAATTTCTAATGATATAAAACAAATACTTTATACTTTTACAACATAATGAAACATAAAAAATCAAACTATAATATTATTATTTGGATTTGATTCATGTGTATTTATACTATTTAATAGATATGTTAAATAACACTAATTATTAAGCATATTCATCCGTTATGGATATTATATATTCATGAATGATTAAGTTCATGAATAATTAGATTAATGTAATATGAGTTTGATTCATGGTTATTTATACTACACGATAGTATATATGAATTTAGACTCAAAATATTAAATGTAAATGACACTAAATACAAAGTACATCCATCCTCAATTAATTGAGTTCATGGATACTATGAATTTATGAATGGTTAAGTTCATGAATAATTAAATTCATAAATACTTAGATTCATGTAATTTAAAACAAAAAATAAAAATCAGTGCAGTATTCATGAACCCAATTAATTGCAAACCTTACAATCTACGTCTTATAACTCATTCAATTCAACCCAATCAACTCTTACAACTAAGGATGCGTCATTCAATTAAGCATCTAAATTACTCTCCTAAGTTTGCATTAGTTTGACAAAAGGGATTTTTTTTTTTTTGGACAAAAAATAAAGCAGCTTTTTCTTTTTTTGAAAAAAAAAATTTTAAGACATGAAACTGAGAAATGTTCTTTATTTGATCAAGTATTCTTTTTTTTCTTTTTTGATTTTCAATTTTTTTGATAATTTATTTTTTTCTTGCATTGAGTGGAGATAGACAGAGAGAGACAGAAAGAGTGTTGGAGATAAGAGGGCTTAACTAAAACAATTTTTAAAAAAATTTGAGGAACCAATTGATGTGCAACACTTGGCACAAATTTGGGCTCTTAGTGATCAGTGAATGAACAGTCCCAATTTGGGGACTACTTTCATTATATTGTATAGATTTCATAGATTTGCATTGTTGTTCTTGCCCATCCTTTTATAGATTTTGCTAAATTTGGCAATTCGTGTTTTTGTATCATGTCTCGTGTAATGTTTAACACATGTAGTGACATAAATTATTAAAATACGAACATGACACGAATTATAAAATGTGTCTAAACCCTTAACATGACTTAACACGAACATGACACGTTTAATATACATGCTACATGTGACATGATACGATTAACACGTATACAATTAATTTATTTAAACACGACACGAATAAACACGAATAATAAAGATGTATATGAATAGACATAATTAACACGAATATATATATATATATATAAGAACACGACTAAAATAATAAATAACTATAAACTATCAATCATTTATAACTTAATAAATTTGGCATATTAATAATATAAAAAGGTACTTACATATTAAAACAATAAAAAATTTAATGCTCATTTAATATATATGTAATATATATTTTTTAATTTATATTACATAAATATATTAATTTTTAGAATTAAATTCAAAATAATAAACTATTAAATATTAAAGAATAAAATAATAATGCATAGAATTAATATTTATATTGTATTTATATTATTAATATAAAAAATAATTTTATAATAATTATTAAATGAGTGTCATTATTAAAAATGTTTAAAATAGTTTTTAAATGATATTAAATAGTTAATTAAGTATTATAATTAAAATATTAAAAATTAAAATAATCTTTTATATGTTTATATTAAATAAAAATAAATATAAAAAATATGTTAAACGTGTTGAACATATTAAACATGTATTCGTATTACAAGATTAAATTAAATATGTTATTCGTGTCATGTCATGTGTTTAAACTAATTAACATATATACGATACAAATTATGTGGTGTTAGAATTCGTGTCGATATGAATAAACACGAAACACGTTTTTTTAACACGATTTTTTCGTGTTGTTTTCATGTTATATCACCGTGTAATAGCTGAAATTGTCAGCTCTAGACTTTACCATTTTTCCGATTTGCATCTCTGACATTTCAAGGATGTACTAAGGTGGTAGCCCTATCTATGCTTCTTTTATTTATTTTGGCTTTTGTAATAGATGTGTGACTTGCAAAGCATGCAAAATAGAACAAGGCTAATGAACTTGTGAAATCAAATACATGGGACTTCTTAGATCTAGGTTATATCTTTTTTTTTATTATTATTAATAGAAGTGATTTGTGGGGCTTATGGCAGTGAAAACTGTCTATCTGTACCATTTGTGAAATATAATGGTTGCTTGTTCAATACATGTTATAATATTGGTATTGATAATTTATTTATAGATAAAGTGTTGGTGTATCCCTCATTTTAAATAATGCATTTTCTCTTCACCCATCCCAGGGTTTGTTGTGCTTATATAGTCTTCGATCTTTGACTTCAATTTGCTTATTCTTGGTGCTTTGTAGCAAGACCTGCAAAACTTGTTAAGGATACTGAGATGACGGCCCCTTCTGCAACAACAGTACTTTATCCCACAAGTGGAGGCAACATCCATTGTTTCAGGGCCAGAACTCCCTGTGCTATTTTTGATATTTTATCTCCACCTTACTCTTCAGAGCATGGACGACATTGTACTTATTTCCGGAAGCCCCCAAGAAGGGATTTACCTGGTATGACATGTAACTTTGAACCTAGTAATTGATTGTAGCTTCTTTGATATGTTGTCACGAGACTTTTGGTTGGACAAATAACTACATCAACTCTTATTCTTTTCCTTGTTTAAATGCAGGTGAGATTGAAGTGAATGGAGTGACGTTCTCTCAAGTGACTTGGTTGGAAGAGTTTCAGCCATCTGACAACTTTGTGATTCGGAGAGGGCTGTACAAGGGTCCTGTTATTAGAACTTGAAATATTCTTGGACCATCCAATTAATAATAAGAACATTGGCTTGTACATATTACTACTCTATCGTAATCCTTTGGTATACCGACCTCACATTTTGCTAGTGAGATACAACTTAATGACGTTCTTTTTTACAATTTCGCTTGCTCAATGATAATAAGAGTCGATGATATCTTTTGTGGTCTTGTAGTAATTTGGCTTCTTTGTTGTGGAGTTTTTAAGGAAATTATCACTGAATCCATATCTGATGCCCATGCATTTGACCAGCCTGCTCTGGCAAATATTGGTTCATTTCGAACGATAAAACGCAGCCTGACAAGGTTAATAACTCCAATTTTGATGGTCACAGAAATGAACCATAAAACACGGTCTGACAAGGTTGATAACTTCTTTAAGAACTTGACTCCTGCAGACAAAGCTCCATGTTTCACTTTATTTTTTTGATTTTTTCCTGTATATGAAAACAGTACCATGTTGGATATGCCTAGTAAAAAGTTAATAGATAAAATTCAAGGTAGGCTAGAATCCTAGTCCCGCGGAGAGGGGCATTTGATTCTGACATACGCGGGGAAGGTTATATACTTATATTGTAATAAATTCAACCATTTTAACCATGCATGAGTTTGATATTAGAAGTGGGACTGACTAGTAGCAAGAATTCCAGTGCCTGCAGAAGATTTTCTACTTCCAAGTCTTGATGTTTCCAAGGGTTTTTGCGCTTAAAATATTAGGATATATACATGATAATCTTTTCCAAATATTAGAGTTTCGTTTTCTTGGTCTTCTTTAGATAATGTCTACTTTCAAGCGATAGTTGCATAATCCGATGATAGAATGTTGAATTTTTAATTTTATTCATTAAAATTTAAATTTTGATTGTTTCAATATATATATATATATATATATATATATAATGTCTGCTTTCAAGCAATTGTTGCATAGTTCGATAGTAAAATGTTGAATTTTTAATTTTATTTATTAAAATTTAAATTTTGATTGTTTCAATATATATATATATATAAAGCCTACATTTAAAACCTACAAACTTTTTCTTAATTTTGCAATAGGCTTGTTTGTTGCATATTGAAAAAAATAAGTAAGGTTAGTATATAAACCAAAATGATTGAAAATTGGTGCTTCTTATCATAAGGTGCAAGTTTGAAAATTCGATCATTAGATGAATTTTAAGAAATTAAATCAAAATAGTATCGCACATTGAAGAAATAAGTAAGGTCCATACATAAACCAAAATAATTGAAAGTTTGTGCTTTTTGTCATAATGTGTGGGTTTGGAAACTTGGTCGCTAGATGAATTTTAATAAATCAAATCAAGATAGAGAGTCATCACCAATATTTTTTAATTAAATATGATTGGTTATCTAAAAAATTTATCTTTTTAATAAAATCCTAAAATTAATTATCAAAAAATTAATTTTTAAATTTGAAAACAGAGTTGAGTTCAAGAGTGTAGTTATGCATAGAGAATAATTAACACCTTATAGCACCTATTTTTAATGGTACTAATTAATCACATGTTATTCTTGAGCCTTGAATATAAGTCTTAATTTTAGTACTTAAAAATAATTCATTAAATTTCACTTATTATCACAAAATTATTTTTTCATTTTTTCCTTAAAAACAATCATTTTATTTTGGATTAAAATGAAAACTTTTGGTTTGGAATTTCGAAAACAAATTTCTCTACTTTAGGATTTCCATAATGTTTCTTAAACAAAAAATAATATTCCTTCATAAAAAATAATTATTAAGAATCCCTCCAACATCTAGATAAGTTCCTAATAATTATTTTTACTTAAAAGATCATCTTATTTGTATTTCTAAATTTTTTTTCTTTTTTTGAAACTATTAATTGCCATAAAATTATAAAATGCACATGAATGCAACAAATTAACTAATGTAAATGCCAATTAAAAGTACATATGACTATAATAAACAATGTAAATGCCAATTAAAATTCATGTAAATGCAATACAAAATAAATTGAATGTGTAAATGCAAATAAAAATGCACATGAATGCAGCATAGATTTGGGTTTAGGCTAAAGGTTAGAGTTTAGGGTTTGAATAAGGGTTCTCTTTCAGGGTTTCAGGTAAGGGTTCAAATTTAAGATTGTTTTTAAGGTTAAGAAACGATATAGGGGTTAAGAAAGTAGATGAAAAGATTATTTTTAATAGGAATGCGTAAGAATATTTAAAATTATGACCTAACATGATTCTTTTTTTAGCCTTTTATATGGTTGACCCTAGAATTATGGGATATAACACTTAGTTTTTTGTTGTTATTATTGGTAAGGGTTCAAATTTAAGGTTGACAGGGGTCCAATTTTAGGGTTTGACTTTTAGAGATTTGGGGTTTGAATTTTAAGGTTTGGGGTTTAACTTTTAGGTTTTGGACATATGGTTTAGGGTGGACTCATGTTTTAAGCGTTTGATTTTTTAGGGTTAAGGTTTTAAGATTTTTTAAGTTTAGAGTTTTAAAGTTTTAGGCTTGGTTTATAGAGAAAAATGGGAACCAATGATCACTTAGACCTCTTCTCAAATCCCCAATATCTAAGTTAACTTTTAAAGCAAACCTAATAATCATTACTCTCAATTCTTCATGAGGGATCGATGTTTATGTAAAATGTAATTAACATGCATGTAAATGAATATGACATTTATTAATGTTAAACTTAAATGCAAATGATGAATGTGATTTAAATTAAACCTATTACAATAAAATGACCAAATAACATTTACTAAAGAACATACTCTTAAAACAAAACATGAATAAAACATTGTAAGCAAAAGATTTTACTATTGTAACATAAGGACCATTTAAGAAACAAAAAAGAGGCATCATGAAAAAGGAGAGGTCTTAGCTAGAAATGGAAAATGGCCCAAGACGAGACCCTCCTTAGGGTTTCTTATTGGCTTTTTGGCCTTGCATGAAAATGATGGCCTTTTTTTCATCCAAGCATTTCACAAACACTTTGAAATCAACATAAAAAATACTTTTCACCAAAAACCATGCTTCAAACACATAGAAACCACATACAAAAAGGAGAAGAAAAACATCATTTTTAATTCTTCCACAACAAGCATCAAATTAAAAAAAAAAAACTTAAAAAAACATAAAAGAATGGGGAAAATGAAATAACCATAACAAGAATTTGTCATTCCTTTCCCCTCAATTCTTAGAATAATTTTGATCAATCCATAAATGAGGCCATTGTGTTTCATTTTTTTTTAGGAAAACTCAAGATGAGGAAAGCTTTGAAATGATATTCATTCAAGTTTCCTCTTTTATTCATTCAAACTTTGGATATCGTTATCGAAAATAAGGCAAGATGTCTTTTAATATCATTACCGAGGAATATGTAAGATGACTTCAGATATTGTAATCGAAGGGTTTTCTTAGATATTACCATCGAGAAAATGTAGATGTTTAGAGAAAATTCAGATATCACCATCGAGGAAATTTAAAGAATTTATGGATATCGCCACCAAAGGAAACTTAGACATCACCATTGAGAAATTTTGAATAAAATTCACATATCATCACCAAAACTTGCAAAAAACTCAAATATCACTATTGAGAAGTTTGAATAAAAATTTGCCATATGATTTTCATAAAACTCGAATATCACCATTAATAAATTTTGAATAAAATCTAGTATTATAAAAAAAAAAACCCTTGACCTATCTTTTGAAAATTTTTGTTTATTGTTTTTGCACCCAATTTTATTCTTCTTTACTTCTTTCTCTTTTTTTTTTCTATTTTTTTCAACTCCAACTATTCAAATTTCCTTTTTCTCTTTTTTCAATATATTTACAAAATCAACAAATGTAAATTATGATGCATACATCTATTTTCAAAATAAATGTGCAAATGTGAGTGTCTTTATGTAAGTGTAAAAATTCCTACCAACAATGCAAATGCAAATATTTTTTTCATGTTGTAATGCACTTACAAAGATGCAAATAAACAAATTCTTATCAATGATGAGAATGTCAAATTATTTTTCCATGGTACAGATGCCTCTATAAAGATGCAAATGCAATATTTCTTACTAAAACATTTCTTTTTCAAGATGCAAATAGTTATCCTAATAATGCAAATATTTATCTCTATCCCATTGATTAAACGCATATGACTCTTATGATGCAATTGCTAATGCATACCCTACAGTTGTAAGTTTAACTATTCTTAAAGAAGATGTGAATGCAAATATCATCCAATGATGTATACGCAAGTGCGAATCTAATAATGTGAATGCATTGATCTTTGAAACTGTCAACATACAAATATAAGACTATATTCCAAGAATGCAAATGCAAATGGTCAACCATCATGATGTAAAATATAAATGGCTTTTATCACAATGCAAATGCAAATTGTCTTAATGTGAATGTGAATGTCCTTTCCAATATGTAAATGCAAATATAAATATGCACATGCAAAGATGATTATCAGTGATAAAATTGCACATTCCTTTTTTATGATGCAAATTCAACCTACAAAGATATGATTATGAATATTTATCGTGAAGATCTAACTATCATTTTTCTAGATGAATGTGCATGTCGAAATATGCAAATGCTTAAAAATTTTTTCTTTTCAATTCTACTTATTCTTCCTTACACACCAAATTATTTTTCCAACTTTTTCCTTGAAAGTGTCTCTTCTTCCACTTCCATATGTCCTTTTCCTCATTTTTTCATTTATTTTCTTTATTGCCTTTTTACCAACCTTCATTATTTTTTTTAAATAGGATTTCTTAACTTTTTTTTTCTCATTTTCACTCCTATTTATTTACTTTTTTGTTTTCATCTTCAATTCTAACATACCACATACGATGATGTCAAACTTAATGTATGCATCATAAAAAATCAAGAAAACAAACCACTATGTTCTTTCTACTCTTAAAGTGCTCAAAAAAGTCCATTTTCTTTCTTTAAAAATGTTTGTTACTTTTTATTATTTTGTTTTTCTAATAAAAAATAATTTAAATGATTTTTTTATTCACTACAAAAGTGCCTAACTAGTCAATAAAAAATTTTCAAAATGACCAACAAAATTGTCCCATATAATTAAATTCTAAGATAAAAAATAAGGAAATATCCAACTTGAAGAGAACAAAAGAAATATATACTCTTCCATTTAGGCTTACAAATAAAACATAAATATTTTTAAAAAGTATGAATTCCTTGAAAATCAAATATTATGACACTCTTTTTAGTCTCATAATGGGGCATTTTAATATATGTCAAAGCTAGTTATAATAGGTTCAAAATTTTGGAAAGTCAATTTGGAATAGAAAAAAAGCTCAAATTTTCATTATCAATCTTTTTAATGGATCTCAAAATTTCATAGAACTATTATTCTTTAGGTTTTTTTTAGTTTACCATTTTGTAAGGTTTTCACCTTACAACCTTTTTCTTTCATCTTTTTGTTTTTGCATTTTTCTTGATCGTTCCATTATGCACTTAATAACTCAAATTTAATCCAAAATGAGTTGATGGATTAAATAGGTTGTTAGACAATGAAAGAAGACAAAAGACTCACAAGTTTTATGGTGATTGCGTAAGAAAAAACTTTTTAATTTAAGCATCTATATTTGACCAAAATGGATTTTTTTAAAAACGTAATGAAGACTAAGGTTTGGAGTTCTGAAAGAAAAAGATAAATAGGCCTAAAATGTGTTTAAAAGTTATTAAATCAAGGATCATTTCATATGATATGAAGGTTTCCTTTAGGACATTTGTCCATTCATTTTTGACACTTATCATTCTATAATTTTATTCCTTTTTCTTTTCTTTTCTTTTCTTTTGTTTTTTTTTTTTTCACTTTTTTTTGTACGTTCTCATTTTTTATTAAATGATTTCAAAACTTTTTAGGTACTCATTTTATTGGATATTTGCCCTTAACATATAAAGTTCCTTTTTTATACTTAAAATGGGATTGTATGATTTTTAAACATGTCTTTTTTTTACCTTAATATACAGGGTGATCTTTGGTTATGGTTCATTTAGAAAGAATTCAATAGATTTAAAAGGGGAATCAAATGGATAATTTTCAAGTTTATAAAAAAATAATGAAATATGAGCATTTGTTTTCTCAAATACAATTACTTGAATTAAAGAGCAATTCCTTTTAAGATAATGGGTCAGTGGAAATGCTTTTTTAAATTTTTTGTTGGAATTTTAATGTTTTCTTGTCATGGTCTTTTAAAAATTTTTCTATTGATTTTTTTTCTTTTCTTGCTTTTAAAACTTAACCAAATATCTCATGCGCATAAAGTCACAAATAATTTTTTTCTTATTTTGTTTTATTTTCTTATATATTTTTTTGTTTGCTTCCACATAGCCCATACATTGATATATATTGTCAAAGACACAATTCATTGAAGGCATCTTATTTTATTGTGCCACTTCCAATAAAGGTTCATATGATAGAAAAAAAGTCATGTGAAATGAAATCATTTAGTGTATCAATTTGTTCAAGTCACTTTAAGAAAAAAAATGATTAGTCATAACTCAATTTGTCGTAAAGGTAATGAGTAGTCTTATTCTTTTGGTTGATGTGCCCTAAAACATGGAATAAGGATAATTTTGGGTACATAATTAAGACATTTATCTATTTATTGTATTTTGAGGAATGTATGGCTTTGGTTTTGGTATGTTTGAAGCTATAGCCCAGTTTTGACACTTATCAAATTACCAAAATTTAGATTCACAAAAGGAGTCATTTTTGCTTGATTTTAAAAGAATTCAAGAAAAATCTTTTTCTAAATTAATTGTTTCATTGCTTATTGCTTAAGAGAATATTATTATTTTTTTATACCTTATTAAGATCACATGAAGATAAGGTTCATGGAATTCAAATTTATGTCCCTTGAAACAAAAATTTATAAATTTTTTAAGTTAGGCTTGGATAACATGAAATCATTTATTGGCTTAACTCTCAGCATCCTCGATGGAGTCACTAAACTATCGTAATGTATATACTTGTAAATCTATCGTTAGACATAACTCAGGAATCACCACTAATCTTTTTAATTTAGATATGATTGGTCACCTAATTGAATCTGTTTCATTTTAAAGAGAAATCTCAAACTTGAATCGGATATCTTTAAAAAGTAAATTCTAGTTTATAAAATTAGAACTAGGTTTAAGAGTTCGGTTACGTGTGAAAAATGTTATAATACCCTCATAAGGCCCATCCAAATGACAATACTAAATTGATTTCGTGTTATCAAAAGCCTTAAAAAAATCTTATCATATAATTAATTATTGAGTATTATCCTAAATTGCCTCCAATAATTTGGTAGAAAATTAAGAGAATTCATTTACCTTAATACTATACAAGAATAATCGTTTCTCTTATAGATGCTTCATTGTCGAATTATTTAATGTTTGTTTTACCAAAATTTATGCATTCTAAAAAATTTTAATTTTAAGAAAAAAATGATACTTCAACTTTTTCCTTAAAAATATTTAAACAAGAAAATTAACATTTTAACTTTTCCTCTTATTTTTTTTGAAAAGTATTTAAATAGAAAATTTGATATTTCAACTTTCTTTTAATTCTTTGAAATTAATTTATATAGGAAAATTAATATTTCAATTTTTCCTCTTATTTTGAAATTGACTTTGTTTTAGGAAAAAATTGATATTTCAACTTTTTCCTTGAATTTTCAAAAAATATTTTATTTTAAGGACAAAAATTAGTACTTTAACTTTTCCTCACATTTTCTTGAATTTTTTTTTGTTTAAGGGAAAATTAATACTTTAATGTTTTCCTCAAAATTTTCCTTTGAAATTTCATCTTGAAAAAAAAAAACCATTTTACTTTTTCTCTAAAATTTTATTTAATTTAAGAAAAATTTGGTATTCCATCTTTTTCCTCAAATTCACAAAAAATGATTTTATTTTAAGGGAAAATTAATAATTCAACTTTTTCCTCAAATTTTCTTGAAATTTTTTTAAGATAAGAAATTAATATTTTAACTTTTTCCTCAAATAAAAGTTTTTTTTAATTTTTTAAAAATATCTTTGAAAATTAAAAAAATATTCAAAAATTAAATAAATGAATAATATTAATTTAACAAATGAGTAAAAATAAATAAATAAATGAAAAAATATAAAAATAATTAAAAAAACCTTAGCCCAGCTTGGCTAATGGAACGTGGCTTAGCTACAAAAAGAAAAATTGGTTAGAACGACTTGAATATTGGCTCAACTTAATGGGAACAGAAGTTGTTCAGAAGCGGGTCATACACTATGTGTTGGGTCGGCATTGGGATCCTAATAGATTAATGCGTGAATTTTGAAAATTTTTAAAGGTGATATTGCATTGTTTTCATCGCAATTTAAATGACCCCGAATCTTTTTTCTTTTTTCAGAACTGCTCCACACTTTCTTCCTCTACCTTTTTGCCTATCTCTTTAAAAGCAAAAAACAATGGTCGGATTCTGCAATTTACGTTGGGATTTATGATTCAAGTCGGAATCTAGCTAAAAAATTTAAGAACTGCCAAAAACTCAATCGAAATCTGGGTTTTTCAGATAAAAATCTAGAAATTTCATAAACATTTGTTAAAAGATCAATTCAACCCCCTAGGCTCTTAGAATCCTTCAAAACACTAACCAAACCAAATCAACTTCATATAACTACCAAATTTCTCAAAACTCTTTATGCCAAAAACTTTTTTATACTTTTTTATTTTACTTCTCTCCAAATTTTTTTTTTTTTGCTGCTCTAATTGCTATCTATTGCTATGTTTTTTGTTGTGTTTGTTGTAATGTCTTCTATGTGTTCTTTACAAATCTTTTTATAAATGGAAATTCAAGTTTGATCAATGTTTTGATAAAGATGGGATTCTTCAAAATTGAAAATTTCACTTTATCACCGAATGAACTTTATCTCTCAGAGAAATTCTTCCTAAATTTCAAACTATATAAAAAAATGGATTTTCACTTAAAGATAAAACTTAATCACTTTCCAACAATTCTCGACCATTTGATTTTTTTTAATTATCTCTCTTTTTCTAACCAATCAGATAAAGTAAAATAAAACAAATATTTAAAGATAAATAAACTTAAAATATAAAAATAAATCAAAATTAAATAAAAAATTAAATAAAGAAGAGTTTAAAAATAATAAAGAATAATCAGAGATAAATATACATATGGATAAAGTAAAAATGAAAATCATGAAATAATTAAAACATAAAAATAAATTTACAAAAAGAAAATTTAAAAATAAAATGGATAACTGGGTTCTGATTAGTTTAGATTAGACTTGATAATTTTAAAAATGTCATAATGACACGACACAAAAATTATATGAATAAAGAATATAAAAATAACACGACTTAAAACTTTAGAAAAATCATAAATAGATTAAATAAACTAAAAAAATTATATTTTATGTTTTCATATCGACATAAATTATAATACGTGATTTTTGTATAAAATACGACATAAATATAATATTTTACATAACACGGTAATGTGAATTATCAAATTTAGTTTGAATTTGATCGGATTAAGCTTAATTATTTGACCTTAATTAAATAGAGTCTAAATTAAATAGAGTGTCTATATCTTAAGTATTAGAATTTTGGTTGCATGAAGATAAGCTTATGCTGTATGGGCATTTATATTTATCATATTTGCTCTTGCATGTCCCAACTTCCTCCATTATGTTTTCATCTCTTCGTCCTTGCAGTTTGCAAGAAGATAAGTTTATATTTTCTGGGCATTTATAGGTGTTGCAGCTATTCATGGCAGTAGGAATATTGAGTCCGTCCTAATCTTACCTTGAGTTTAGCCTTTGTCTACCTAGATTGAATCTGTTTGGGAGTATTTCATCTCCAATTTTTTTTATTATAATAATATAATTATTTAATTATATTAAAAAATTATGTAAAAATCTATTATTTATAAGTATGAATTTTATATAAAATTTTAATAATTATATATAGTTATAAATTATAATTGATTAATTATATTATAATAATCATAAATGATATAGTCCTTTTGCGTTGCTAGCAGCCTTGTGCAATGTTCCATCCTTAGGGCCTTGAAGGCTTTAAGCATCGGATTTCGAGGGATAGAACAAATTTTCCCATGTGCGTGTGAGTTGTTACTCCTGCCTGCATAGGCCTTTGAGATTGAGATCATAGTTGATTCCCTTTGCTCTATAGGAAGCAATGGATGCGAGTTTGCTTCAAAAATTAGAAGATAAAAAAAAAAAAAAGTTTCTCTTGCTTATATTGGCAAGTGAGTTCCCTTTTGGATAGAATTCATAGAGAGGTAATTGGTACTTGAATTCACGATGAAAATAAAATAGGTAGAATTGGATTAAAAAGAGTTTAACTTTCAAAGTAGTTTAAAAAACACAAGTTAAACAAAAAAAAGTGATTCATGCGTACGAAAGAGTGGATGTTAGTGAGCTAACCCTTTGCCAGCAGGCTTTCCGGAGAGGTCTCCAAATCTTCTGCATGTGACTGGTCGCTTTTTCTTTTTCTAAAAAGAAGAGGAACTCCAAATTTAGATGGTATGATAAAAATATTATAATTTTTATCATAATAAAAAATAATTAATAAAACATAAAATATATAAAATTAAAAAATTACAATTACTTTTATAACTTTTGAAAGGTGCTTAAGTTTAAGATTTATTGTTTGAGCTAATTTTTTTCGAAATATAAGTTCATATTTAAATGAATGACCAAGAAAAACCTTTTTAAAGCATAATTAATTTTATTTTATACAATTAGTAATGTACATATATTATAATATAATTGTATATAAATGTTGACAAAATGTATTATTGATTTTTTTGAAAAATGTAATTATTGGTTTTAAAGGGGTAGTAAAAGTAATTTTGATTTTTTTAATTTATTTTACAAATTCAGATGATTTCATTAATTATGTCTTGTCAGATACCAAATAATAAATATTTTTATTGGACCGGACTTTTTAAAATTCCCCTGGAGTACCTATCGTTTTCTTCATCAATCAGTTTAAAAAAAAAAAAATGATAAACTACTGCACTTAATTGAAAATTAAATCCAAACTTCCAATCTCTCTTTTATATGCATCTCTCTCTCGTAGTTCCTCGTTCCCTTCTCCTTTGGGTTTGCATTTGTATTTATGCTAATATTTCTCATTTCCCCCTCCTTTATTGACCTTTCTATTTCTTTAAATATAATAAATAAATTAGTAGTTTCTTTCTGGTTGGTGAGTTTGCGTAGAAGAGTGTGAAGTACAAAAATTATGGGGCTAATTAACAAAAGGAGGAGTTGAGATTCAAATGCTATAGGTTTCCGGTTCAAATGCACGGATCTGTCGGTGGTAAAGTCGTTTTGTTTTTCTTTCAATTTTTAAAGAGTAAGAAAGGAGCTGTATTCGATTGCATAATCTCTGTTTCGTGTTTGGATTGGATTGGATTTTGTCTTTGATTAGGGAAAGACTAATCTTTGAGATTATCAATTATCAAT
Organism: Durio zibethinus; assembly: GCF_047325235.1. Classification (NCBI taxonomy): domain Eukaryota; kingdom Viridiplantae; phylum Streptophyta; class Magnoliopsida; order Malvales; family Malvaceae; genus Durio; species Durio zibethinus. The sequence continues at coordinate 14,416,494 of NC_143179.1, forward strand.
GCCAAAATAAAGGGATTAAAAGTGTAATTTTTTTTTTTTTTTGAGAATGCGTTGCTGATTTTGCTTCGTTTCAAGTATTTGTCTACTTTGGTTTTGTATTCCTAGATCTTCTAATTTGATCTAAGTTTGCTTTCTTCGTTATTCAGGTTTATTTATTTTTCTTTCGTCAGATTATTAATCACTTGAGAGATCTCTGATTACTTTCCAAAATTGGAATGAATAAATATTTTTAAGACATTAAGTTTCTTTATAGGTTCACTCCTTTGGTGGATAAGAAAGTAGCCAGAAATAAGTTAATTCACTTTAGGATGCCTTTGTTTGTTACTTTGCTATTATCATATGAGACTGCCCATTGATCATCTAAATAGTGTTGCTAATTTTATAATCGGGGATTGAGTTTGCTGCTAAATATTCTGTGGGTGATTGATGATCTTTATCTTGGCGGAAAAATGGTTGATGGGATATGCGGCTGATGTACTTGTGAAATAATGATATGCGGAAATTCTGGACGTAAGCATATTTTTGGATTTTAATTGGGGCAAGGCAAATACTTTTTAGAGGAAGTTTGAGGACATTTCATTGTACATTACTTTCACATTAATTTTCTTGCTTTGTGTTCTTTCCTCATTTGCTTGTATGTACTTCCCCTTAAGGGGTTCTAGACTCTTGCATGCTTATTGAATTCAGAAGCAAAGAATTTATCCACTTGGTCTAATGATCTTTGCTCTGCAGGTCTGATGGCCTCCAGCTTGAACAAGTTAGTACATTAGTACACAGGAAGCTTGTTATCAAATGTTTTGTTGCCTGATAACTATTCCTAGATTGAAAAGATCTTTTATGGGGTGAGAAGTAGGGGTGAATATGGTTTTGCATTTCAAATACTTAAGGACATGGAGGAGACACAAGATGATGCAGGGCCTTCTAATGCAACATGGTGGCCTTCAGATTTTATTGAAAAATTTGGTTCTGTTTCTTTGGGTTCTCATGAAGAGAGCTTAAGTAATAGAGAATCACCTAGAAATTTTAAGCAAGATGGGTTGTCATCTCAGACAGCATCACAGATTTTGTGGAGCACTGGAATGCTTTCTGAGCCAATTCCAAATGGTTTCTATTCTGTCATTCCGGTGAGGATTGAGTTATCTTGTTTGTGATTATTTGTACTGTACTTGCTACTTATCTATTCTTATTTTTTGGTTGAAATTGAGTTTCATAAGAAAATGGGTTCTTGCTTTCTTCCTCATCTTTCTTTGTTAGTTTTTTCTTATTTATACTGGATTTCTTAATACTTATTGCTTTAAAAGTCTTCGCTTTACCTGTTTTGTTAGTTTGAAAGCGCTTTCAATTGCTTTTGTCCTTCCTTTTCAAAGGTAACTATTCACCTGTATTTGTGTCTTTTCTTCATTTTTTAAGCTGAATTTTGTCTTTGAGCCATTCATCTGAGTAAGTCCTACATCCTTAATTTATTCGAAAAAAAGAAAAAAATGGAACTGTTAAATGTATTTGATTTTGCAAGCCAATTGTGGTTGGCCAATCTGTACGCACATGACAATTGCATAATTTTATGGCTTAAAACTGCACAAAATACGCGGGGGGATCAAAACTCCAATATGGATCAAAGTTATAGATCTCATTGATGTTAAGGTGATATCGCAATAACGATTTACTTCATCAGGTTATAAATGTGATTACGTGTAGAAGGTGTTGCATATGTCATATTGTTGAAGAGAAAGTGGGATATTATGGCATAATAGTTATATCTGGTTATGTAACATCTGGTGAACTCGTTCATTGCATTTGCTTATATCCTTTGCTGTAATGGGGATGCATGAGTTGTTTCCAAAGCCTTGATGCAACTAATGGTCCGGGGTAAGGGCAGAAAACTGAGGTATCTTGAGAATATACTTAAACTTCTTTGTCAGATTACTTAGATAAGGTACTTTATTTTGAAGTTCGGTTGATTAGAGAAGTTCATTACTGAGCATGCATAACTTCTTATAACCATATATAGGCTATTATTCATTGCTAAGTTTGTGACTAGTGGTTTTTCTCTTCTGGTTGTGTTTCAAGTAGTAGAATTTCTTGAGGTGCTGTCACAAAACTTAACTAGAATTATTTAAAGAAGGTAAAAGATTTTCTTTTATTTCTGTAATGGATGTATCCGTTGAGTGGAATGTAGGAAGTTAATAGTTGATTTTTTGTCTAAGGACTCTATGGCATTTGATGCTTGTGTGGGAAAAAACTGTTGAAATGTCAAATTAATTCGCATCAGCTTTAAAGTGTGAATGTACTTTCTCTACAGTTTGATTTCCCAAGGGAATCCCTAAAGTTAACTGAGTTAGAGAGCACTTTATTTTTGCTCTTAAAGTTAAGATGACAGTGGCTTATTATTAATGAAAGTAGGCATTGACTTTGTGATATTTTAAGGTAATACCAAAATGTCCTGAAAATTTGCTGAAAACCATGGTTCCCTCACTGCTGAGATTGTCTACAAAAGGTAAGAGCATAAGTTGAGGTGTGAATATATTGTACAAGGTTTGACTTCAATGATTGTTAGGATAACAGGTTTAAGTTAAGAATCCTTGGCTTTTCTTTGAATGATGTCTGGATTCTTATTGTTCCCTTTTGGTGGGCATTTTACTGGGATAACATTTTTGGGCCAAACTTATTCTAGATAGCCTTTTTAATAGGAAATGGGTTATTGTTGATTAGTTCTAAATTCACAAATGTAACAGATGGTGCGGAATTTTTTCCACTTGGGTGGTTGGTGGAAAGGACTTGTAGTGTTTTATTTTTAAATTTTTATTGCAACTCAAGTTATGCCAAAAATTATGGATAGGTGTTGACCACATGAAAGAGAGGTTATGGGTACAAGAGAAAGCATGGTAGCAGTATATTTGGTTTTGTGGAGCGTGAAAAATTATTATTTTTCCATATGGAGTGTGAAGGAATACTTTTGCTTGTGGTAGCATTCACCAGATTGAAGCTAGTCTACTAAAGATTGTCATTTTTTTTTCCTGTATGCCTTTCTTTTTGGAGGGCAGGGGGCACTTGTTTTTAGCTCATCTTTCATTGCCCTTGTAATATGTAAAGGAAGGGAAAAAAGAAAGTAATTTACCATGCATAGCTGTTGCTAATATCTCCTTTCTTGTTTGATAGGTTCTTAAGGAATCATATAATGTTATTTATTTGTTTGGATTATGCAATAAGATGAAATAGGAGAGCTCTGTATTTTTGTTTGTGCATATGTATGTAGGTAGGCATGTATGTATGTATGTATCAAATAAGTTGGCACTTTTGCTATATTTTAATTTTCTATGTGTTTTCAACATCCTTCGTAATTGAAGCTTTTATTTTTCCTAGTATTAAGAGTTATTCTTATCGCTAAAATTCCTAAATTTGGATCTAAATAAAGCTTTTAGTATTCTTGTAATTTCATAAACTCTAATTGCTTGCAGTCTACAATTATTGGATTAATCTATTTATCTATGAATATTTTCTTATTGCTAAAATTCCTAAATTTGGGTCTAAATTAACCTTTCAGTATTTTTTTAATTTCATAAACTCTAATTGCTTGCAGTCTACAATTATTGGATTAATCTATTTATCTATGAATATTTTTATCACTTACTACCCTAAAAACTAAATTGTGAAAGGAGACTTATAGCATGGGGGTGTGTTAACTTGGATTATAGTTAGAATTATAAGACTTTGGGTGATGTTTGTGTACTAATAATAGGCATCTTGAGGGGTTTATATGGAATTCCTTTTCAGGGATATAGGTGATAACTTTAAAGCCATCATACTTTAGAATAACTTCTACCAGGAACAAAATTGTCATAAGGAAGGAAATCACTAGACTTTAAGGTTACAGACATGTTTGGAATTATTCAATGCTGGGGAATTTATTAGACAAATAAATGAAAGTTTTAGGGACATTGCCTGCATTTTACCTTAAGGAATTTCTGTTACGTTTATTAATTAAGCAACACATGATATTTGATAGCGCTTATTGAGGACATCTGTCATTGGATTCAACAAATTACTTCAAAGATATTAGGATGAGACGAGTGATGCTGTAAGAAATGAACTGATTGTGCTATTGATAGATTCATTAAGGTCTTTACTGCTTGTATGTGGGGATGCTACCTGATCTTTGATATTGATATATTTATTAAGGTCTTTACCACTTTTATATGGAGATGTCTCAGGTTTATTCACTGGTCTTTTTTGCTGATGTTATAGAGTAGGAATATGATGTGTGTTAAAATGGCAGAGCAATGATCTAAAAATTTTGGGTTAACCAAAATGTAAAAGAGAATGTGACTTAAGGTTTTAGACTTTCAGTTAGAGGTGGTTAAAATTCATTCATTAATGAAGAAAGCTTTCGCTGCAAGTTGTCTAACTCCCTTTGGTGGGTGGTGTTTCTGTTGTGAGGAAGCTTGGTCTGCCTTGTTTCCACCTAAGAAGAAATGAGTGGGGATGGGGGATCTATTACTTGTGGTAAGGCGGATTGAGGTGAAATTTGCAGTGAAGTTAATGATGAATCATTTTTATATAATAATTAATCTTTAAAGAATTCCAAATAAGGTGGAAAACTTCTGTAGCTTTTGGAAAATTATTATGGTACCTTTGATGTCGAGGATCAGGAATTAAGTTTTATATAGGGTGAAGCGAGATAGGAGGGAGTTGTTCACAGGATTGAATCTGACTGGATTACCATTTTTTTTTTCTAAAGAGAAAAATAAGAAGATGGTTCCATCTCCCATTTATAAGGAATTAGGTTTTATTTAGGGTGAAGAGATATAGGAGGGAGTCGTTCACAGGATTGAATCTGACTGGATTACCATTTTCTTTCTAGAAGAAAAATAAGAAGATGGTTTCTTGTCTTCTGATTCATTTATTGGTACTGGAGCACTGCAAAAGTGTTTCAAAAAAGGGTTATCTTGATATGGGTTTGCTTCCCTTCTAGATCAACCTAAGTTAAATGGAGTCTATCATCCTGATTAAAAATCAAACATGAAACTTCATATGCCTTAAGATTCATAGAATGAAAGAGAATTTTTGAGTTCCTTATATCAGTTATACCCAACATTGAACATTGAATAGACTGAAATATGGAGTTGCAGTGAGGTTGGAAGCAATTGAGGAATGCTGTAAATATCAAAATCTTGTTTGTTTGTGATGATAGTAGATTTCAAATTTTTGTTTTTTCAAGAATGAAGGAGCATACTTATATCATTAAAAAAGAATTAGGCCACGTGCGATGCATTTTTTTTTAACCGATTGAATAGTTAATTTTTATTCAAACATATAGATCTAGAAAATTTTACTCTGTTATTTAGATTCCCACTGTATATTTGGTCTAACTCCACATCTGTATGACTATCAGAGCTCTTAATGATATTTGATCAAATCTAAAATTGAATGTTAAGCAGTACTAGTTGGTCTACCGTCTATTAGATTTCTATTGCGATTGACAACATTTCCCCTCTGAGTGATTGTTTGCTACCTAAAGCAGACTGTAGGCATATCATGCATGAAAATGTGCTTTAGAATTTGATATCTTGACTGTGCTTCTATGCGGAGAAAATGTAATGGCATTTTAAAGTGAAAGAAATTATTGCTTTTTGAAGACTTGATGGTTGCTAACTTGTAAAAACTCTTTGAAGTAAAATTTTAGAAGGTTTTTACAACTGTACTTCTATGCTGTAAAAAAGTTATGTTATAAAGAGATAGAAGTTAATTGCAGTTGGAAGACTTGGTGGTTGCTAACTTGTAAGAACTGTCTGTAATTAAAGTTTTGCTAGTCTTATTGGGTAAAATCTTGTTCAAAATTGAAGGTAAAACAGAAGCTACTTCCTTGTCCTTTATTGTTCTGTTAGATATTTTCTTTGCACTATTTGTTCAGGGAATGCTTTTTACCTTGCCAAAGAAATCTGGCTAGGAGTATTTCCACAAAGGATTCTGTAGATTACTTGAAATGTGAAATCAGAATAGTATTTTTGTGCCTATTTAATGCTGTTATTTGGTTGATATATGGTACATACGTGTGCTGGTGAACTAACACTATTACATGCATGATTTATGCACTTTAGGTTTCCATTTAGTCATGTTTCTTATAATTCTTCTTTGAAGTTTATAAGTGTTACTTCTCACAGAATAAAAGGCTTAAGGGTTTGTTTGATACTCTTCCTACATTGGAAGAGCTTTATGCTTTGGGTGGAGAAGGTTATAGAGCTGACATCATTCTTGTGGATGCTGAGAAAGATAAAAAACTATCTATGCTGAAGCAGTTGATTGTGGCACTGGTTAAAGGATTGAACTCAAATCCAGCTGCAATGATTAAAAAAATTGCCGGATTGGTGAGAATAGTTTAATATTTGTTTTCTTTTATTGCGATTCTTCCTCTCATCTTCATCTCCCGCTGTTCTCATTGTCTGTATTTCAGATTGTCGATGGTTTCATTGTCATGTCGTCAACAATATACAGCTAGATGCATCTATTTATGTTCCTGTTATCAAATATATTCAATATTCTTCTTTTCTCTACTCCCTTTTTGAAAACCAAGTTTCTTTATTGCAAGCACACTACATCAGTACTTCATGCATGGGCTTCAAATGGACTATTTTAGTAATTTCCTACTGTACCACTTTTAACCTGTTTTAGCTTCTTCTAGTGATATATTGGCAATAGTAAAACAGAAAAAGTGTTTATTTCCCTTTAATTGCAGACAATTTGCTATTTATGTTTGCGAAAACATTCCCATAAAATGCAGGCAATTAAAGAAAACCTGCCTGAAATAAATCCTGCCTGTAACAGAGATGAAAAGATTCTATACAGACTAGAAGGGACATAACAAAATGCTGGTGTTTATGGTTTGGGCTGTGGGGGGGTCATTAATTTCTTGTATAAAATTTCTAAATTTGGAATTCAGTTTTTTCCGAACATTGATGGAGTTAATTCTTAGGTCTGGATATAGGTTAATTTCCGTTCTCTGCTTTAACATGAATAATTAAATTGGACTCAAAACCCATAGTCAAAGCTGGCAACTTTAACTCTTGAACAATGGGACAAGCTGGTAACTTCTTATTCTTTGTCATTTCTCTTTCTTACTTGTATTGCAAGTCCATTATAAGCATTTATTTCATCTTTTTAATCAAAATACTAATTTGGTTGTTGATAGATGCTTTGTTTTGTTTGTTTGGTTTTCTTTTTGGAACTCCTGCTATTTACCTAGGTTTCTGATTTTTATAAACGCCCAACTGCTGAAAGTCCAGCAAAAGCTGCACTTGAAGAAACCTCCCACATGTTTGAGAATCGAAGTGCCCAGATGCTGGGGCAAATAAAGCATGGTTCATGTCGTCCTCGAGCAATTTTGTTTAAAGTCTTAGCAGATACTGCAGGGCTTGAAAGTAGGCTCATGGTGGTAAGCTCTTCTCGTGTTCCCACCCTCTTCAATTGTTAGGTTAGATTAAATGATTTATTTCTTTTTCTTATGCATACCATATATTAGTTTCAAGGTTCAGACCTTGTGAAAATAAATTGAATGAAATAGAAGATTTTCCAAGAGATTTTTATCTGTGACTGAAAGGCTGTGCCAATTTTTGTATGTCATTCTTTCAGGGTTTGCCAAATGATGGGGCTGTTGAGTGTGCAGATTCATATAAGCATATGTCTGTGATTGTTGTGTTAAATTCTGTGGCGCTACTGGTTGATCTTATGCGGTTTCCGGGCCAATTGATACCGTGTTCGACAAAGGCTATTTTTATGACTCATATTTCAGCAGCAGGGGAGAGTGATTCTGCTGAAAATGACTCCTGTGATTCACCATTGGAGCCAAATAGTCCTCTCTATGGATTTTCTGAGAGAGTTGATCCTGAGAGGTTAGCAGATGCATTCCGAAATTGTATATCTTTCCTTTTGAGCTTCTTTGACATAATGTACTTGGTCACAAGTGTTTGTGAAATGTTTAGAAAGTTATTGTCGTCTTTCTTTTTTTTGGATAAGTAGAATGTTATAATTATCATTTGGTTCACTGCAGTGCTGAAAAAGATGAGAACCTTCAGTTCCATCGAAAATTAGATGGGTCTGGTGCTTCATTACGGAATATGATGCTACGATCTTCCGCCTCTGTTGATGGGAAGTTAAGGTGATAGATATCATGGCATCTCACAAGATAAAATAACTTGATTGAAAAGTATATTTGCTACAGCATGTTTGATATTATAAATTCCTAATTTTACTTATTTATTTTTTTGTTTTTCTCCCTTAGTCTGTCACATAGTGAACCCAACATCACTACTGCTTTCTGGCGACGTAGCCGAAGAAAGGTTATTGCTGAACAGCGGACTGCCAGTTCTAGGTTCCTATCATGCCCTTTTGTGTTTTGGATTTATATATGCTAAAGGTTGAGTAGTGTAATCCTATTATTGTTTGGATTGGGTTTTATTATGACCATATTAATGTTGGTGCCCGCACTTATTACTAAATAGTTGTAGATGGGATGCCATGTTGGTATAGTGATGTAGAACAAGTTGGGGAAAGAGATATATAATAGTAATTTAGAGGGAAAATAAGAGATGCAGCAACAATTAGGGAGAAACATAGGAAATATGGAGAGGAATAGAAGAATTAGGGGAGAGAAAACCAAAAAAAAAAAAAAAAAGAAAAAAAATTAATCGGAGAAAATCTCAATATTCAATCTCAAATATTAATCATCCTTAACCTAATTGAAAATAAAATAACACAGATATTCCTAAGCTAAATCTAAACCCTATTAAAAAGCAAAATAACAAATATAACTCTAAAACCCCAATAGTTGGACAAAAGCAAAAACTAATTATATAAAATAGTCTAAATAACCTAAATCTTTATAAAGAGGACAATTAAACTGAAAATATATATAACAAAATAACAGTTTAAAACCTATACACTTGAAACATCACTTTCCGTTCTCCATCATGTATGCAGTAAGTTTTATGGGATTATCCATCTCTGAAAAGAAAAGAAAATTATTGAATCTGAAAGTTTGATATGTTAAGTATTTCTTGTTCTTCTCAAAATTTTAATGTCTTTGCAGTCCAGAGCATCCATCTTTCCGAGCACGTGCAAGGTCCATGCTGAGTGGTGATAGAAATTCACTTAGAGATTATGCTGATGATGTTGCAACAACAAGGTTTTTTTCTCATTTGATCCTTTTTCAACAAATATAACCCACATTTTTCATTCAGAAATCATGATTTTGGTTCTCATGTTTACTGAAAAACATATGTTTGTTACAAGTATTGATGGATGAAACTTTTTGTATGCTCTGATAATAAAGTTGCTGTGGGCCTTTGGTTTTCATGTCAAAACATGCAAGTCTTCGTCCCTCTTTCCCCCAAAATCTTCTTGTGTTGCTGCAAAACTTATTTCCTTTAGGTCTTCGAGATGGGCATGGAGAGGGTGGTGAGCAGTGTTTGAAGTTTTCTTCAAACATATTTTTTTATTATAACCAAAATTTTTATTCACACCATCATTGCCACTGTTCTTGAAATATAGATTATGGTGCTATGTGCATAGGCATTTGTTAATGTATCTGGTGGTTTTCTCTTGCTACTCAAGCTGTTGATGCTCTGAATTGGAATGTCTTTTTAGTTTAATATACTAACCTTGGCTTAATGAAAAGAATGTACCGGCCTTTATTAATCTGTTTTCTGTTCCCTTTTCCCACGTTCTGTAAACTAACTTTAGAATGAAGTGCGAAATTGTGCACTAACTGTTATTGTTATCTTTGAACTGCATTTCTAGTTACAGATCAGATGGTGCATCAACATCAGAAGCTCGTAGAATAAGAAGAAGAAGCATTAGCATGACTCCAGAGATTGGTGATGATATCGTAAGGTTGATTTTTTTCCTATTAAGAGTTATGACATGCTTTTGTCTGATGCTTGACTAGTCTGGCTTTCTTTTGTCTGACTCCTTATCTTGTTTTTTCCTAGCAATTTTGTTTTTGTTCTGGTTCCAGAAAGTTAAGATTACTTATTTCTATTTTCAAGGTGCCTTACCAGTTTTTTAGGAGTGTTGATATTCAATAATTCTAGTTCCTCTTCTCTTTCTTTTTTTTTTTTTTTTGACTAGTGAAATATTTTGCATGTTTCTAAATTATATATTGTGGAAAAACTAAGAAATAAAACTGTGTGGAAAAATAAAACTGAATGTATATTGAAAAACTGCTCATTTTTAATTATACAATAACTTTAAGTTTATATACAACTAAATAGGGGTTAAACTAGGAAACTAAATCTTCCTAAAAATTGATCCTATAATTGAGGGATTGTCTATCCTAATTTTTTGTCCTTAATTCTAGGGATACAAATACTTAATTCTAGATATACAAATATAAATACATAGATTACAAGATTACAACCAGCTGTAAATAAATGTTTTCCCACACTCCCTCTTAAGCTGGTGAATAGGTGTTTTCCATTCCCAGCTTGAAGATAATTTCTTGAAATGTTGCACCGCTGAGACCTTTAGTCAACACATCTGCAAGTTGACCCTTAGTTGATACATAAGGTGTACAAATCAGCCCACTGTCTAGTTTCTCCTTTATAAAATGCCGGTCTACTTCAATGTGTTTTGTTCTATCATGTTGCACAGGGTTGTGCGCAATGCTTATTGCAGACTTGTTATCATAGTAGAGTTTCATTGGTCTATCCCACTTGATCTTCAAGTCTTCTAGGATAATCTTTAACCATAGTAGTTCACAAATTCCTTGAGCCATTGCTCTGAATTCTACTTTAGCACTTGATCTTGCGATCACATTCTGTTTTTTACTCCTCCAAGTCACAAGATTACTACCTAAAAAAGTGTAGTAACCTGAGGTAGATCTTCTATCAGTTACTGAACCTGCATAATCAGCATCTGTATATGCTTCTAGAATTAGTCCTGAATTTCTTTTGAATAAGATACCTCTCCCAGGATTGGCCTTCAAATAGTGCAATATACGGTAGATAGCCTATAGGTGCACTTCTTTAGGATTATGCATAAATTGACTTACCACACTCACAACATATGCTATATCAGGTCTAGTATGTGAGAGATAAATGAGTCTTTCAACTAATCTTTTGTACATCTCTTTATCTACAGCAGCATCTTCATTAGCTTCTCCAATTTTATGATTAGGATCTACAGGGGTATTTGTAGGTTTATATTCGAGCTTCCCAGTTTCCTTCAGAAGATCCATCACATATTTTTGTTGTGAGATGAAAATACCATGCCGTGAGTGAGCTACTTTAATTCCTAGGAAGTACTTCAATCTCCCTAGCTCTTTTATCTCAAATTCTCTAGCCAAACACTGGTTTAGAGATTCTCTCTTTTTCATCATCTCTAGTTACAATTATATCATCAACATACACTAATAGAACTGTGACTCTCCCTGAATCAGAGTGCTTGATAAACAATGTGTGATTTCCTTGACTCTATTTATATCCCATTGCTAGCATCACTTTGGCAAATCTCCCGAACCAAGCCCTAGGAGACTGTTTAAGGCCATATAAAGCCTTTTTTAGATTGCATACTTTGTTTCCTTCTAAATGACCTCCAAATCCCGGTGGAACCTTCATATATATTTTTTCTTCCAAATCACCATGTAGAAAGGCATTCTTAACATCAAATTGTTGAAGCTGCCAATTGTAATTTGCAGCCAATGATAAGAAAATTCTAACTGTATTCATCTTGGCAACTGGAGCAAAGGTTTTTTGATAATCCACTCTATAGGTTTGAGTGTAGCCCTTAGCCACTAACCTGGCTTTATATCTTTCAACAGTACCATCCGCCTTGTATTTTACAGTGAAAACCTATTTACACCCCACTGGATTTTTTCCTTTAGGCAACTCCAGTTCCCATGTCTTATTTTTCTCTAAGGCCTCCATTTTTATTTTCATGGCTTGCCTCCATTTCTCACTGGATAATGCCTCGGATAATGTAGTTGGAATAGAAATAGTGTTTAGGCTCACAAGAAAATTTTTGTGGGATGGTGAGAATTTTTCAAATGACAGAAAATTAGAGATTGGGTATAGTGGATGCTTAGTACATTCTCTGGTTCCTTTCCTAATGGCAATAGGTAGATCATAATCACTAGTTATAGTTTTAGGAGATTCATGCTCATTTTGAGAAACAGAGTCAAAAACTATAGTTACCTCATTTCCAGAGTTAAGATTAGGTTCTTGGACTGGCACTGGTTCATGATCTGGAACTTTTCTTCTTGAGTACACTTGTAATTCCTTCATAGAATCAAGAACAATATTATCCTTTGTCACATTTTCTGTATTTGAAATGGGTTCAGACTCAAATTCAATGTTTGACTTGGGCTCAGCAGAAACATGTTTCGACTTAGAAAAATTAATTGGTGAAAATGTTGAAGAAGGGGACAAAGACAAATCAAGCAAAAAGAAGTCTTTATCCTTATCTTCCATGAATGAAGTCTCCCCCTGAAGATAAGGTTGAGTAAAAAATGATTTATTTTCTTCAAAAGTGACATCTGTAGACACATAGAATTTTTTGGTAAGAGGATGATAATACTTATACTTTTTTTGAGTTGATGAATACCCCACAAAGATATACTTAGTTGCTCTTGGATCCAACTTTCCCCTGATATGACTGTGAACATGAACAAATGATGTACAACCAAATATCATAGGTGTGAGGTTGTTTGTGGTATTAAGATTGGGATAGAATTGTGACAGTAGTTCCATAGGAGTTTTAAATCTCAAAACCCTTGAAGGTAACCTATTCATAATGTGTGTGGCAGTGAGAACAGCTTCCCCCCAGAAGATTTGGGTACATTTGCTTGAAAAAGGAAGGTTCGGGTTGTGGCTAGTAAATGGCTATTTTTCCTTTCTGCCACTCCATTTTGTTGTGGAGTATTAACACAAGATGACTTATGGATAATCCCCTCCTTTTGGAAATAGGTGGATAGATTCTAGTTGAAATAGTCTCTTGCATTATCAAACCTAAATCTCTTAATTCTCATTTCAAATTGATTTTGGATCATGTTTTGGAAGCTTAAAAACACATTATTCACATCTGATTTGGATTTAAGTAAAAAAACCCAAGAAACTCTGGTACAATCATCTATGAATGAAACAAACCATCTTGCACCAGAAATATTAGGAATTGTAGAGGGACCTCAAATGTCACTATGAATTAAGTAAAAATGAGTAGAACTTCTTTTGTTACTAATTGGAAAAGACACACATTTGTGCTTTGCAAGTTTACAAACATTACAATGAAAATCTTCGACATTTAATCCTTTGAACAAAGAAGGAAATATGTTTTTCAAAGTTTCAAAAGAAGGATGTCTAAGACGAAAATGATAAAGCCAGATTTTGTCTTTATTGGAAGATTTTTTAGAAAGAAATGACAAAGGTAAACTATTCTTGATATTACTTGTGTTATTTGATGTCTCGAGATAGTATAGTCCATCCTTCTCCTTAGCAAGTCCAATCATTTTCCCCAAACTCTGGTCCTGAAATTCACAATAAGAGGGATAAAAGGTCATTTTGCAATTCATATCTTTGATAAGTTTTGTATAGATATCAGATTAGTAGACAGTCCAAGAATATGAAGAACATTTTTTAGAACAAACGAGGGATTAACTTGAACATCTCCTAATCCTGCCACTATAGTAAGTAAACTATCTGCAATAACAATTTTCTTATTACTAGGACACAGGGTATATGTACTAAACTTCTGTGAGGAATGTGTCATAAGGTCTGTGGCTCCTGAATCAATGACCCGAGAACTCGTAATAGGCTTAACCAAGACATTTAATCCATGAGAACCAGAAGCTTTACCTGAGCTACAGACCTTACCAAGGAACATACCACAATAGGCTTTTCAAGAGTTTTCAATAGGTTTCTCAGCTTTTCAATCTCTTCTCTATCGAACTCTCCTTGTTTTCGAGACATCTGTAGTATTCCGGTGATTTTCCCAGTTGATGCTTCTTCAAATTGGGTGATAGTGATATCTTTCTTTGAACTGAAACAAGTCTTAAGACATAACCATAAATGACTCTTAGCAATGAAGGCTAAAGAAGGGAAAAATAGAATGGCTATGAAGGCCTTAACAGGGTTCGACAGTGAAGGTCTAAACAGGGTTCGGCAATGAAGACTGAAAATTTTGCTTCCCAAAAAGAGCCTAAAGCTCTGATACCATGTGGAAAAACTAAGAAATAAAATTGTGGAAAAGTAAAACTGAATGTATATTGAAAAGTTGCTCATTTTTAATTATACAAGAACCTTAAGTTTATATACAACTAAATAAGGGTTAAACTAGGAAACTAAATCTTCCAAAAAACTGATCCTATAATTGAAGGATTGTTTATCCTAATTTTTTGTCCTTAATTCTAGGGATACAAATACTTAATTCTAGATATACAAATATAAATACATAGATTACAAGATTACAACCAGCTGTAAATAAATTTTTTCTCACATATACATTATATATATATATATATATATATATATATATATATATCAACCATGTCTGCGCCTTAATTGTGAGTAACAAAAAATTTTAATTAGTTAGGCAATGTACTAAGAAGAGGGATAAACAGATTGAAAGAAGTTTGTTTATAGATGCGACGAAGAATGTCTACAGCTTACTTAAATGCGCAAGTATGTTGACAGATTTTATCAGTGCATAAATTGATGTCAGGACTCAGGATACTTTCTGTAAGTATACGTGCATCTATTAGATTATTGTGGTTCTAACATGTTGCCCAGAGTTCAAGCATGTTTCTACGTCATAGCTCGTGTGAACTTCTCTTGAGCAGATCTCTTATAGCCAAAAAAAGGGAGGGGGAGGGTACAAAAAACGTAGATATACAGTTCTTGTTGATGGAGTACAAATTTCCTTATCTCTGCTGTATATGTCTATAACTGTGAGAGATGGCTCAATGATAAATCTTAAAATGTAAACCATCTGCCCTGCACCCCTTCTTTTTCTTGTTCTCCAAAATGGAGGAAAAAGAAATTAACATAGCCCTTTGATGAAATAAAAAATCTGCGGTTTGATGGCTGATCTGCTGCCTAGCCCACTGCATTGCTTTACAAGCGAAAGTGATAGTATGAATGAGGCTAATGTGTTCCCCTTTTAATTGTCCAAATAGTTGTTGTGCAAGGTCCGCTAAATGTTAAATCTAGTGCCACCAATCTTTTTTGTGGACTTCTTAATATCCATAATCTTTATTGTTGTTGTTTAGTCTCAGGCATATTGACTTACTAGTTTAATTTGCAGTCTTAACTTTCTTCAGCTAGCAATTTTATTTACTACGCTATTAAATTATGGTAGTTAAACAAATTGTTCTCCGACTTTTGAGTCCTTAAAAATTTTTAATGAATATGATGCCATGAACTTGGACTTATCTTTTTGTTGCTTTCCTATTTGCTCTCTCATCATATAATTAATATCTTAGAACTTTAGTGGCCGTTTACTTTAGAAAGTGTTTTTTATTTTCTATTTCCTTTTACCGTCTAGATATGATCAATAAGACAAAGGTAAATAACAAAATTTATAAAATTGGAGCAAGGGTTTCCCGATCTAGTCAAAAAGGTTGAAAGCAATTTATTGTAAAATTCCTTCCTTACATAAATTTGGAAAACAAGGATTTCCATATTTGGTAATTATCCTTGTTCGATTTCATTTGTTGGGTAAAATGGAGATGGAAAAGGGAAAACATTTTCTGAACAGACTATAATCTTACCTGTTTTTTCTCCTTCATTCTCTTTCTTTATATAGAAGATATTAATTTTGGCAATTATATCAACAATTTTCCTCTCTTTGAACCCTATGCAATGGATGAAAAAGATCTAGGTTTTTTTTTTTGTTAAGGTAAATGCTTTTGGGATTAATCATCATTGTCCTCCCAACTACTGTCTTACACTATGGGCTGCATATGAAGTTAGCTTCTTGCCATTGTCCATATTATTTCAGATATTGAACTCAACAATTAATGGTTAAAATGAAGCTTTCTAGCAGTTCATCATAGTAGTCTTTCAGGTTTTAGTCAACTAATAATATATTTGGATCACGTATACCAAGTGATGTCTATTTTCATATGTTTGTCCTTAACATGTTTAGTTATTGATGTGTATTTTCTGAAACTTTTGATATTTTTTTTTTCTTTTATAAGGCATACATTCTGTTATATAGTGATTTAACTTGGATTATGTCTGAATTGTTTCAGGGCTGTCAGAGCTATGAATGAAACATTGAAGCAAAATCGTCTTTTGCAAGAGCATGGGGAAGATAGATCTTTTGCCCATTCTTCAACTGATAGGAATGAGAGTCCAGATCTTCAGAAAAATGTCTGTTCTTTTTTTTAAAAAAAAAACACAATTTAACTTTATCTTGATAGGATGTTCTGCACTTTAGCAAGTCGTTCTCTATAGCTCTTCATGTAGGCAAACATGTCTTTCTCTGCTTGTTTCAATACAGATATATTTGTTTGTCATGACTACCAATCATTTCAGGAGATATTGGTGAATGGGCATAATATGTGTCAACTTATAATTGCAATTTTGGTTTCTTTTAAATAAACATCCTTTATTTTATATTTTTTGGGATGGTTGTATCTGTTGTTTCTTAACATCTGTCCCCTATTTTCTTATATAATGGTTGTGAGTTTTGGAATTACAGTGTAACTAATTCTAAAAAAAGGAAAAAGAAATTGGTTATACATCTCAGACCTACAATCAGGTTGGGAGTTATGAGTCATAGGAGTGCTTTTAGATTGTGCAGTTAACTTTGCTGGTGTTATTGTGGGAAAATTCCTGTGGATATACGTCATATTGCCTTAAAATAAGCAGAGCAACAACATGAGCATTTTATTTTTTCCGTTAGAGCCACAGTTTGATGATTGTTATTCTGATAATCCATCTGATATATGTTTGTTTCTTATCTGTTTTTAATGTTTATAATTCGAGGACCAATTTGTGCAACTGTTTCCTCTTATGGACTTCTTTTCCCTAACGCCATAATTTTATGCTACTGATTTTAAAATTAAAACTTAGTCATACACTATGTTTTTTTGCCTCCCATTTTTTTCCCTTCTCTATAGATGGTTTCACTGCCACTTGCACTATGCAAATATTCCATAAAAATGTGATTGCAATAGAAACTAAAATTAGTTGCATTATTAATCTATGCAGATTATATGCAAATTGCCATTAAATGGTCACGGTTATTTTTTGTTTTTATATTCATCATTGTGGTTTTAATTCCTCAAAATCTTTGTGGCCTTAAAATGTAAACCTGGGATATGCTGTCCTATTGAGAGGGTTTAGTTACCTAATGCAATTTATATGTCACTAATGCTCTCTGCATGTTCTTTTAGGTATCAAATTTCCGTCTTGATGGCCACGCTAAAATTGCTGACAGGAGGTCTGCATTGTATAATCTTTCCAGGGACCAAATAAATTCTCAAAAGGCAGTTTCATTGCCATCATCTCCACATGACTATAGGAGCCAAACCTCAGAGAGAACTGGAGCTTCAGGCTATTTAGCAAATGATGAAATGGTTGCAACATGGAATAAAATTCTTGAATCTCCAATGTTCAACAATAACCCTTTATTGCTTTATCCTGAATGGAATATTGATTTTTCTGAATTAACCGTTGGAACTCGTGTTGGGATAGGTAAGCACTCTTCAATTTTCTACAGTGTCGTTGTTGTGAAGCTTCTCCACTCCTGCTTCATATGGTTTCATGCTGTATATGTTCTCTTCCATCTTTTTTATATTTCTAATGTTCTTTGCCATTTTTGAGGGGGTGGGGTATTGTTTGATAACAAAAGGCTGAAGCAGTCTGTGCTATATTCCATTTTAAATGCAGCAGATGCATCTAAGGGGAACTCAAATCATGCCGATTCAAGATTTCTTTAGTTTTAACTTCTAAAACAAATAGCAACTTTGATTTGATTCGTATACAAAATTAGATTTAGAAGATACTGAGTACTGGGATAAATCTCACAAAAGTTGAGTCAACAAATAAACTTTATAAATACTAGGTACTTAATTGGATCAAACGAAGTATTAGAGAAACCACTAAAATGATGTGTTTAATCATGTTTGTTAATAATAGGTTTTAAATGGTGTTATCTCACATTAATGAAGTTTACTTTTTTTGTGGCCTTATATTTGTATAGAGCCTCTCCACTTATTGTCAATTTGTTTTAGGCTGAATACTTAATATGTTACTAGAGTTCATGGTGTTTGTTAACTTCTCTATTGTTTGTAATGTCATTTGTTTTGTTTTTCCACTTGTTAGGCTTGTTGTTCAATAGGCATTAGATTTGTACTTGAGGAATCTTATGTGGTGTATCCTGCATCTCTTCTGTTTAGAGATTGTCGCCTTTATATTCAAGTTGGACCTTTTTCACCTATTGACAAATGTGATTTTTTTAGTAGCATGGTTACAAAGAGGCTAGTCTTGTAAATCATTCATTTTCCAATTGGGGTTTATTACTTTCCTTATATATATGCATGAATGTATGTATTATGTATGCTTCAATCATGAATGTATGTATTATGTATGCTTCAATATCTATGTAATTTGGTTCGGACACAAATAGAGAAAATGTCATATAAAGTTTTCTGTTCATTTTGTTTACATTCTATTATGAGGTGTCAGTTCTGAAGATTATAGGCTTAATATCCAAATATACCCTCAAACTTTAGTAGAAAAAATGGAATTACCTATTATTGCATGTAAATAAGGCTATAATCTTTTATTTTTCTCTAATTATCCTAAACTTTTGAAATCAATTAAAACATTTCAATTGGAACAATTTTTAAGTTGTTTTATAACTTAAATTATTCTCTAAAAAGTCTGTTAGGAATAATGGAAGAGTAATTATTGCATGTCAAGTGTTTACCGGCAGTGCTAGATAACAAATGTTAGTCTTCTGTTATTCCAATTGTGACTTTTTTCATTGATTTTAAAATTTTATGGTTATAATTATAGACAAATAAAAATTCTAGTTTTATTTGCATGCAATAAAAGGTCAGTGGCTTAATTTCATTTTTTTACTAAAGTTTTAGGGTATATTTGGGCTATTAAAACAGTACACCCTGTCTATATATAGAAGGCCATGGTATCAAAAACCCTTCCCAATAGCTTCAAAGTAGAAAGCCCATAACAAATGAGATCTGTTTTCAAGGTGTTGCATCTCTTTCTCCTTGTAATGTCTGCAAAGAACCAGCATCAATCTTGCTTAAAAGGTGAAAACGAATCTCAGAATGCAAGACACATTTAAACGTGCTTAGGTTGCCACTACAAATTATCTTTGGGAAATCTGATGTGTACTTTTTGCATCCTTGGCTTGTTTCTTACGAGTCTTCTATATTGGAAAGGATGAAAAGCAATTGGGCACTGCTTTTGCTGATGTGGTAGAGAAGGGACAAAGCATTAATTTTTTTGGGCTTAATTATGCATGGAAAGTTCATCATTCTAGAAAATTTTCACTGTGCAGGTTGTGTTTTTTTTTTTTTTTTTTTTTCAAAATCTTGTTGTTTCTTTATTGTCCAGGGTTTTTTGGAGAAGTTTTCCAAGGTGTGTGGAATGGAACAGATGTTGCAATCAAGGTGTTTTTGGAGCAAGATCTTACTGCAGAAAACATGGAAGACTTCTGCAATGAGATATCCATTCTTAGGTATGTTTTTGTTGGTATGTTGAAGGATTTTAATATTTTACTGCCTAAATATCTTTCTGACATAATCCTCTTTTCAATTTTGTGTTTCTATGTGTTTGTCCTTCTAGCCGCCTTCGACATCCCAATGGTACTCTCCTATCTTTCCTAAAATTGTACTTTTTTTTTGGTTTGTTTAGGATCTCTTTATCTGGTAAGCTGACCAGAAATAAGACAAAAAAAAAGGGTAAAATAAATAAAATAACACTGACAGTGTGCCTGTAATAAGTTTTCTCATATATTAATTTTTCTATAGCACCATAAGAAACATTGGCAAGTTTGCTTTGCTTCATCACTTAGTGAACCAAGGAGCGCTGCTTTTGCAGTTATCTTGTTTTTAGGTGCATGCACAAAGCCACCACAGTTGTCAATGGTTACTGAATACATGGAGATGGGATCTTTGTACTTTTTAATCCATTTGAGTGGTCAGAAAAAGAGATTGAGCTGGCGGAAGAGACTGAAAATGTTGCGTGATATCTGCAGGTGTGTTAGGCCTCTACATCACTTACAAAGTGCATTCTTCTTTTTCTGCCTTCATAGTTAGAAGGAATATATTACAATTGAACATATTATGCTTTTGAGAAATTAATATTTAAACCTACAGTTTATCAGTAGGAACTTTTGGAAGGAATCAAAGTGCAGCTGGTCTATTTCTTATATCAGCTTCTGCCTTTCCTCAAGTTTTACATTCCCTTCTGAATTTTTCTTTTTCTTGCTCTCTGTTTTTGTTTTTTTTGGAAATTATTAACATGTGGGACAGTTAAATATATAACATTCGAGTACTCATGCATGCTCATGCTGTTGTATAAGAATTTATTTTTAAATTCCACTTTTGGACTCGTATAATTAAGCATATGGGAAAAAGAACTTTTAGAATTATGGGTGTTTGGTAGTTTTTTGTGTACATACTTTTTTTTTTCACTCTTTATGTTCTTAATAGGAGCAGATGAATGTTTTTCTAAGTTAAATTTTCATGTTTGATATTACAAGTTTCTAAATACAGGTGTGTATAGGTTTATCCTATGACTTGATGGTACAAAGTGTCTTTGTTTAACATAGTTTCTGTGGAAATATGATACGTCTGTTTGCATCCACAAGTCATTATTCCCTAGTTTTTATGTGAAACTTGTAAATCATTCAATTTTTGTATGTCTATATTAGACGAGCTTATTGGCCTCTTTGGGCAAAGATTCTTGTCTGGGATTTTGAATGAAGCTGAGGAAAGTATTACCTTTTTTGGCAAATGATTTGATTCTTAAGAAAAATTTGGACGTTTTGTACTGCTAAGTGGTGTAATTAGAAACACTATATCTGCATCATGTTCAAGGTTAAACACCCAATTAATTTTGAAAATTCATTTTATCGTATTTGTTTCAATTTTTATTTGGCAGAAGCATTGGCATACTTTGTTTTATATCCAGATACATGCAACCATGGCATGTGCATGAACGACATTTTTAAGTAAAATAAAAATGTCATGCTGACTAGATTTTACTCATGTTTATATAGGGGGTTGATGTGTATACACCGGATGAAAATAGTTCATCGTGACCTAAAAAGTGCAAATTGCCTTGTGAATAAACACTGGAATGTGAAGATATGTGATTTTGGGCTTTCGAGAATAATGAACAGTCGACCAATGAGAGATTCTGCATCTGCAGGAACACCCGAATGGATGGGTCCTGAACTCATTTGCGGTGAACCTTTCACAGAAAAATGTGATATTTTTAGCCTCGGGGTGATAATGTGGGAGCTCTATACACTAAATAGACCATGGGAAGGTGTACCACCAGAAAGGGTATGCTGTTGATGTTTCTCAAATAATTTGTCTTATTTTTTTATGCTTTTTTTTTTCCTTATGAAGCAAAATCCAGTTTTTGATATTTGCATTATTAAAGATTTATGGTCCTTTTTGTGCATTGGGTTCAGGTAGTTTATGCTGTTGCAAATGAAGGATCACGGTTGGAGATTCCTGAAGGTCCCATAGGGAGGCTAATTTCAGGTCTATTTTTCTTGCATTTTCCAGGATTTTGTAAGATTTTTACTGCTTGATTCAAATGGTAATAATATAGGGACGACCACATTTGAGGCAATTTAATTTGTTGGCTACAGATTGTTGGGCAGAACCAGAAGAGCGGCCAAGTTGTGAGGAGATACTTTCTCGCTTGCTCGATTGCGAGTACTCTCTATGCTGATACATTCTGTTTGTATAGAAAAACCTGGTTGAGGTTTTAGCGCTGTGTTGTCGGCTTTTACAGTTGTATAATTTAATAACTTTTTTTTTTAATTTTAATTTTAATTGAAGCCCCCTTTCCAGTTTTCAATGGCAAAACATCTTTTTTTTTTTTTATCGTTTTGTTGAATAACGTCTGGTCTTCTCGTCCATGACCCACAAAAATGAAAAGCCTTGAACTTGTAAAATATATTCTCCTGCAGCACGCAGCTCGTCTTGATATAAATTTGGCACTCTGCAGAAGAAAGAGGGAGGACAGGGTTCTAG
Organism: Durio zibethinus; assembly: GCF_047325235.1. Classification (NCBI taxonomy): domain Eukaryota; kingdom Viridiplantae; phylum Streptophyta; class Magnoliopsida; order Malvales; family Malvaceae; genus Durio; species Durio zibethinus. The sequence goes on from NC_143179.1 coordinate 14,438,728, forward strand.
CAGATCAATAACATAGATAAAAAGGATACTTCTTCCCGTGACCGAGTGTTATTACTTCTACGATCTTTAAGAAAAAAATTTTCATTTTAATGTATTTAATTTGAAATATTTTTATTGATTCAACAGTTAATACGATTGATTTAGTGATCAAACTATTCCGATGACTCAATATTTTGAATGATTTATTATCCAATTATAATAATTGTGTTTGCAAATTTTTCTTAAAATCGTTCCAATTATCGAGTATGTTAATTTTTCAGTTTACAAAATGACACATCAAACGCACGTAACATTAATGCTGCTAAAAATAGAATTGAGCTGAACAATAGATTTGTGAAAGTACGAGGCTGACATTAATGTTGAAATTTGTCGCAAGTCAAAAGTTATCAAATATTTATTCAAGTGCGTTAATAAAAGACCTGAGGAGGCTGGAGTTCTCTTAGAAACAACGAATTCTAATGGAAGACAAAGCAACAAAAACCAAGATAATGATGTGGATGAAATCAGAACATACTTAGACTGCCGATATGAAGCATGTTGAGAGGTTGTTCGCACGATATATTCACCACAAAGAACCAGCGGTGGACAGATAATTGGTTATTCATTTACTTGATTAGCAGAATATTCATCTCACCGACAAAGAGAAGCGTTGCCAAGGCCAAATATCAGAAAAATACTGTTTATTGAGTGGGATGTATGAAAATTAGATACTTGAAAATGCTAGGCAAATTCTTTATGCAGACTTTCCTACTCAGTGGGGCTTGTCAGCTAAAGAAGCAAGGTGGACAAGGATATATTGAAACGAAGATCAATAGGACGAGTTACTTATGTCCATCTGGAAGCAAAAGAGTTATTCTACATGTGCATGGGACTTAATATCATTAAAGGAGTAGCATGTTATGAAGATCTAAGGACTGTTGATGGAATGGTTTATCTAAGTTTCCAACAAGCATGTCAAGCACTTGGATTGCTTAGATATTATCAAGAATGGAATCAAGCATTATTTCAAGCTTCAAAATGAGTTTCCAGTTATGAATTGCGATAGCTTTTGGGCAACAATTGGAGATTGATGGGTTTTAACATTGATATAGACTATGTAATGCATTTATCAGAGAACAGAATGATCCGTGAAGAAATGAATTACAATATGGCAAAACTACAAGAACAACATTTACAGTCTTTGTCAAGGCTCAATTTCGAATAGATGAAAGTGTATGAGGCAGTTAAGCAAATATGTTGACAATGATGAAGGAGGGATGTTCTTTGTCTATGTTCATGGTGGAACTAAAGACATTTTTTATGGAATACCATCATTTTAAGAATAAGATCAAGAAGCAAAATAGTTCTTGCTGATGCTTCCTCAAGAATTGCATCTTTACTATTACCAGGAGGAAGAACATCCCATTCAAGATTCCCTTAAATGTGTCTGAATGTGATACAAAACACTAGCTTAATAATATGGGATGAAGCTTCGATGATTCACAAAAATTGCTTTGAAACATTGGACAAGACATTAAGGGATAATAATAATGAATTAATGACAATCCTTCTGAATTTCTAGAGAAACCATTTGGAGGGAAATTAGAACTGATTTTGAGCTAATTTTGCTAATGGTTGAAGTTGGTCAAAAATAGAAATTGTAATGCTACAAGCAACCGGTCTATTTTGGAGGCATTACAAGATCTTCAGCTTGAAGACCAACACGAAAATGGGAAATCATATTGATGAAAACACCAAAGCTGAAATAAAAACATTTGGACAATGGCTTTTAGATATTGGGAACGTGAAATTGAAATCACTGCATATGAAAATGAAGCGGTATATTCGTTGGTAGAATCCACTGAAAATCCAATCAACTCTATCATTTCAACTGTTTACGGTAAAGAAATTTTGAAGCTAATTTTACAGAAACCAAACTAAGAATATTGTCTACAGAGAAACCATTTAAAAATATATATTCGGGTTTACATGATAGGGTTCTTATTTCTTACACTATTATTAGCAGTAATTTATCTGCTGTTTTGCTCCTATTAAATAATCCTGTTCTATTTTGATTCACTACTTATTCAAGTGGCAATAAATCTTTAATTTCCATTCTATTTATCTACCAGAAGTTTCCTTATTTCCTTGTATTCTTAAAAGCTTAATGTCATTCTATTCCAAATTTCTTTAATTCTAACTGGCAATGAATGACGTTGAATCATTTGATGCAAGTGAAACATGAACTATCAATTCATCACTGATCCGAAGTTGTACGAACCTTCCTTGCAGTCAAGATCAGAATACTTAGACTTTAGCAATTAACAACTCCTGCAGGACCAAATAGACTATTAAGTCTTGACTTTGTAGCAGCTGATGCTATAGAGTTTATCTGCCAACAATACTTTTTCTTAATTTTTATAATAATTTTCATATTTACAAAGCAACTCTAATATATTTATAACGCATTTAAGTTTCTTAAAATGTAGATGTGACAAAAATAATAGTTTTATTTTTCGGAGAACAACTAGGACTGAAGAAATCCAAAAGGATCCAACACTATATCCTCTATATCACTTCAACTTTGGACCAACAATATGCAAGTTTTGGCTAGTAATCATGACTGTTTACATTTTGTCATTACAAGAAAAATAAATTTTCTTTTGTGTTTTTGCTGTAAATAAGTTTTTACCTATAAAATTACCTCATATGGATATCATTGGAGTTGTAACATCCACGACATTTGTTACAGAAGTTTGTTTGAAAAACAGAGCAAAGCAGATGAAGTTGACAAACGTGATGTTTACATTCAAGATGTTCACCAAAAAACAACAATTTTCATCATCTCACTTTTACTTATTTCATTGTTTTCGTGAATTCCTATTATCTAATCTTATCTATTTACTAAATTGTAAATACTAACAATGGTGAGACTGCAAAAGTGGTTCTTTATGCTTGCCAAGTTTTGCATGATATTGTGAATCCAATTCTAATATTTGCTGCACGCATTCCTACTAAAATTAGTTTGCTTACTGCTCATACATTCAAAAATAAATACAACTATATTGGAGGTGTTCTCTATGTTGCTTCATGCTCATCCTAAAAAAATATACCAGGATTTGGACATTCCTTAAACAGTTGAACTGAAAAAAAAAAAGAACAAAATACTCAAACTCGTATATATTTAAAGTCAATATACAAGTTATACTTGCCACTAATTTACTAACAATATTTCTATAAAAATTATAGCTATGAAAATGTACCAATCAACGTTCAATAGAGCCACCAGGAAATAGCAGCAGCTGATCAGATGCTAATAGAGCTAGGAACAATTGCTGAACTCCACATTACGCTTCTGCGCTGGCAAATTAGCCAACAGCATGGTGAAAAACCACAAGTTCCTCTGCTTCAGCAAACCAAAAAAATATATTACCGGTGTCGAATTACTGTTTTCCTACGAATACTAAAATAAAATTGGAAAAGAAAAAAACATTTATGTGTTAAGATGCAAACTGGACATTAAAATCAAGGAAGCAACCGAACAAATAGAGATAGTTACATTTGGAAAACAAGATGAAAAACTGATTAGGGCCACTATACCTGAATTAAATAGTGTGAAAGCATAGACAAGATGGTATTGCCAGGTCCTATTTCATCACTAAAAGGAGATACCAGAAACCTACAAGTTGGACTCATTGCAAGAGCCATTGATACAAACACTCTCAGCTTCAAATTGTTTGATAGTGATGACAATAGAAGGGAGAAACTCGAAGTACAGCAAGCAGAGTCATCAACAACATACGGATAATTGAAAGAAGCAAGCAACCCTACAGCTCCATTGCTTGCTGCTCTACTAGCACATGCAGAGGAACATAAAATAACACCAAGAACTCGAATCCCCAAGAAAACTCTTCATCACCAATCAGCACACAAGTTTCAGAGGAATTATTTCCAGAAGAATCACCAGCATAACAACGAACTCAAACTCCTAATCCATATTGGTACATCAACTCTGCTATTGCAATTAATAGAAAGAATAAATGGTCTATAAAATAAAGTAATAACTAACATATTTTTCCTCTCTTACCGACCGGTTGAAAAGAAAAAGTACCACGCTCAGCAAAAGTACAAGCAAAAACTTAAAGAAGCAATTGCAAGGCAGACGACGAGATACGTTTTGTATAGTTAATTCTAACATAATAGCAAGGTTATAAAGGAAAGCAAACATGTTCATATGTTGGCTATTATAGTGATGATTTTTTTTTTTTTTTTTGGAAGAAAACAAGCATTTTCACGTGCTAGAAAATGTTTGATTCTTTGGTTCTTTAAAGACCACCTTAAAACATTCCCCATAACATTATTTTCTCAGCCGGCCTTAAACAATTGCTTCTAGACATTTCTAACTATAATTTTTTGTGATGTACTACTTTTATTTTTTATGACAAACAATTTAAGATGTGTGCGTATACATTCCAATAGAATATGAATTTAATAATTTTCCTATATTTTGCTTATCATTTTCATTGAAATATTAAATATTTTTTACAATAATCTTGTTATAAATTTCCTTTTCTCTCTCTCTCTCTCTCTCTCTCTATGCTTTATTTACATACTAAAAGAAATGTTTAACCTTACAAGTTTCAAACAAAAGAAAAAAAAATGCTCCCAGCAAAGCGGGGGAAAAATCCTAGTAAAAATCAAATGCAGACATGTATGGACCTTCGCATGTTTTCTTTGAAAAATGAAAAACTTGTACATGCGCAAATTGGTGGGAAACAAACCCTCCTGTTCTTACCCAGCATAATCGGGTCTAGGGTTCTCATCATTTAACTTATTTCAATCTAGGATCGGTCGCCTATTCAGGGCAGCTTCAAAGCGACTACATGAGCCTGCTCTCATTTCTGTACTCGTATCATTCTCTGGTGCCGGATAGTAGTCTTCTCTCAGCTGCACATCTCTGAGGTTAGGGATTCCAAGAAGGAACCTCATGAAGTGTTCATGAGCCGTCCCGTGGATGAATAGCTTTCGAAGCTCAAGACATTCCGCAAGCAATCCAGCCGCAGGGAGTGAGAGACTCCTCTGGTTGACATCCCTGTCTTGTGGAGGCCAATAATCTAATTCACTTAGCCTCAACTCCCCAATGCCATTGAGGTAAAACCTTTCCCACAAACTTAAGTCCATTTGCCCTGACGGTGCTGTTAGGACATAACCTATGGTTTCACCACAATCTAATTGCATCTTTGAAAGCCGAGGGTAGCGTGCAAGGCAGCTCAATCCAAATGCACGTACAGATGGTTTGTGGCGTCCCCTGCAATCTCCTTCCACCCTTATTCGAATCTCCTTCAAATTAGGACAGTCCTCAAGGCCTGCAGTTGACAATGGAGTGAGAAGCTCACCAACACCAATCCAAAGAGAAAGGTATTGCAACTTATCCCATTTCTTAAACCAAAATCCGTAGACGTCATTGCTTTCCATAACGTAAGAATCACTCAAGTCAAAGGAGAATTTGCATTTCTTCCTGCTCACGTTTGGATCATACTCACTTCCAAAGAAGCTAAATAAACCGGATGGTTCCTCCACTTGGTAGTGGCCTAAACCATGACCAGACTGCTCTGAATTCCCAGTCTCCTCCAATCCGTCCCAGACACAATCAATGTGCAGCCATTGAATCCGATCACGGATTGGCTCCACGGCTCTCAATGATGCTGCAGCATCAAGATTCTTACAACATGAAATCTTGACTTTAACCAAAGTATTTCTTAGCAAGCAAACCATAGTCCTGAGTCCCTTCTCCGTAATTCTTCTACACCCTTGAACCTCAAATGTAGACAGCTTACAACAACCTCTCCCAATTGCAATCAATCCCATGTCCGTCAAATCCCCAGAATTCTTAATAGACAAATCTTCCAGCCCCGAACACAAGGCAATCCCATCAAGCTGAGATTCAATCGCCAGACAAATCCCATGAAACTGCCCCAACTTAAGCACACTCAAATCCTTGCATTTAGAATTCAAAATTTCCAATGCCAACGCAGTATCCCTCACGTTCATACAAACATCAAGCGCTAGCTCCTGAAGCGACGGCAACCCAGCGAAAAACTCCACCAGCGTCCCTCTGCTAATCATAGCATCCTCAGAAGTAAATCCTTCGTTATCCGGATCACCTCTAACATCAGCCAACGACGATATATCGGCCAAATGCAAAAGCGTCAATTTAGGACAATTATTCGCCACAGCTAACAAAGTCCCGTCTCCCACGAACCCAACGCGCCTCGGATCAAAATTACAAGCCACCAGAAAGCTCTTCAAGTTAGGACAAGCCGTCGTGATTTCCCTAATTTCCCGTGACTGAAACCCTTCCGCAAGCGACGTCGTTAGCAAATTCAAGTGGACTAAAGAGGCTGATACCTTGGGGCAAGCTGGAAGAACCGGGGGGAGATCCTCAGGCCAGTAATGAAAACTCGACAAATCAAGCCAACTCAGATCTTCGCACTGCTCCAACAAAGAAAAAAAATCCGCTCCGGTTGGCCACTGAGCGAGCCGTTGGTGCCACCTCACCAGCTTCACACGCTTCAACCCAGGCCATTGTTGAGCCAACATCCCAATCGTCGACGGCGATCTAGCGTAGACCGTCAAGGACGTCACCGCAGGGAACGCCACGCGGAGGCGATGGGCCAAAATCTGAGGATCGGACAGCGGAGAAGAGGAGAGTACCCAGTGGCCCCAAGGGGAGAGCAAGGAGAGGTCCAAGTCAGTAACGGATCTGAAACAGGTGGGGATCATGAAAAGGTCCCTTGCGTTACCGCGGAGTATGAGGGAGAAGCGCGTGGCCCTTTCTAGAAGCATACACTTACGGCTGACGAGGGAAAGGGAGTTCCGGGTTCTGGTGTCGGAAATGGAAGCGAAGATATTCGCTAAAATTACGTCGGGTATATCGTTAATGGTGGCCATTTGGTTTTGTTTTGTTTTGATATATTTTTTTTTTGTTTCTGTGGGTGTCTGTTAGCGTGGATTTTGATTAAAGTTATTGTGAATTGAATTTGAAAGATAATTATGGATTGATCTTTTAGAAGAAATTTGATTTTGAGGGATGAGGGAGTCAGTGGGTAGGTTTCTTTCTGGTTGAAGGGAAGGGGCATCGGATAAGGCAATGGATAAATCAACTTCAATGACACTGATCGATCTAAGAATCAATAAAAAAGATTTTTTATTAATAAGATGATAATTTTATTCATATTTTATTATAAATTCTCTCAAATTTGACCATGAAAAGGATAATTAATATTTTTTTAGAATTAAATTTTTATTAAATTAGGGCCTTTCACTGTACTGTTGTACCTGTAAAGGACCTTTAACATAAGCATACTCGTAATGTAAATTAATACTAGAAACTGAATAAACTTTATCCAAAAATCAGGACGTTGGCTAACAAAACAGCCTATTCTGAGGACAAAATTGTAAGAGACTGACGGTTCGTCAACTAGAAGGCCAGATAAGGGGGAACATTGTTTCATTCATGGTTGTCACATTACTATTCTCAGCGAATAATAACCAGTAAACTAGATTTCTTGGTTTTGATGGGATTCTTACATATAAAAAGAGTCGCATCCCTCGTATCTTAAAACATTCAAATTCAGTCTTAAAGCGTAAGAGAGCTTCAATTCAGGAAGTAGCTGAATCTTTTTCTACATTATCCCTGTATCTATACGTGATAAAAAAATAGCAGAGGCTACAAGATCAAGAATGTCGTAAATTTCATCAGCTGGGAATTCTCAACAGAGTCTGATCAATCTCTACCTTTATTTTGCTTGTCTGCTTGTCTGTGCACAGCTAAAGTTTGCCCATCCTTCTTGCTTTTCTTATGGTTTTTTTTTTATTTGTTTTTTTGCTTATTTTGTCTTCAACACAATAAAATTTTGACATACATGCAATAACTCAAGCATCCTAGAAAATGGTTCTAAAAAGAATATTTGAATGTCAAGTGATCCAACTTTCCAAGTGATTTTATTTTTGGAACATCGACTACTGTTGCTCAGGTGAGCAAAATCTGATGTCACTGAATATCAAATGATATATGATGCAATACATACAATTAATCTTTGTATTTTCTGTCTTTTTGTTCATAATCTTTGAATTTTCGGACCATCTTTTTTTTTTCCTTTATAATTAAATTCTGGGTGTTAGTCACCTATAGTTTTAGTATTTGATTCAAGTAATAGTATTTCCCTCTTATGCTGATAATAACATAAGCAACTAAATTGAGTCCAGATTGAAGGATCCACTAAATCTGGAAGGAAAGGGCTGAGTGCTTGGGACCAATTTGTTAAAAAATTCCCAGGTTGGAAACTTGATTCTTTGTTGTTAATTACACTAGCAGGTTTCTGGAATTTTGATAGCAGCAAAAAACCAAAAAAAAAAAAAAAAAAAAAGGTTTCTCATTGGAAGCCCTTGAAAACAAGTATGGAGGCTTCTTAAATCTGACAGTCATGTAAGTTCCAATCTGACATATACAACTTGTAATTAGTGTAATTGATGGTCACTAATATATGATTGTTGCTTTTTGTATAGAGCCTATAAGTACATAGATCAAGTAGTAAAGTAAAGCATTCCAAGTATCATCTCCTCTAATATCTAGGGTTTTAGGATTACAGGATTGGAGTAAAGATTAAAAGCCATTTATAGGTAAGATTCTTAACTTCATCTACTATTACTTGAGAAGTAAAAGATTAATGCCAACAACTAATCCTAAAGCAAAGAATTGAAAGATTGCAAATAAAAGAATTAAAGATGGCAAACAAGAAATCATTGAGAATGCTGAATTGATTTGAAGTAAATGAAAATTGCATGAAAGAAAATAAAGAACAAAAAAGTTGAATGTAGCCGAATCTTGCAAAGAAAACAAAGAAACTTGGATCTTGAAAATTAGAGATTGCTTGTGCTGAAATTAAAGAAAACAAGAAACAAGATTTGCAACTTTAAAAACAAGAAAAAGATTTAAAGAACAAAAGCTTGCCAATTGGCAAATTTGCCACCTATGCCAATACCTTACTAAAACGAAATAAAGAACTAAAAACTAAAGAAACTATAGAGAGAAGAGAAGTGGGATGATGAAACAAGTGAATGGCCTTACCTATTTATAGGCATAGGTTCGACCAAAGGGGTAGGTTTTACAAGTGATTGAGTTTAATTCAAAAATTAGGAGATAAAGCTTTATCTTAATCTTCAAGATTGCATACAAAATTCAAACTCTTTACTCTTGGAATGCTCTGGTTGAATGCAATGATCTTAGCCCTTGATCTTCATGTGATGTAATCTTGATCAATCTTCCTCCATAGGTTTAGCTAAGATAGGATTTCAAGAAAAGATAAGTTACATTTTTATTTAAACTCCTAATCTTCAAGGTGATAAAGTCCTCATCCAATCCAAACTCTTCAAAGCTAAGCAAAAGTATCATGATTGGTTTTGAACTTTCCTTTGCCAGATGATGTAGTTTCCATGAGAGCTTGGGTTATCCTCTCTTGATTTTTGATGTGGCCAAATGAGTTGGTGTCCTTAGTGAAGTGAAACTCTTTATGGCTAAGTAAAGAAACATGTTTATCTTGCAAATTCACCTTGGCCGTATGGATTAGAATCCAATTGAACTTGTGCATGCTTGAAAATGGACCAATTATAGCTGGCATTGTGCATGACTAAGTGGGTCGAATTTGAGCTTTGCATGTTGCATGCATGGCTTGCATGAATATACATCTTGAGCTTGAAAAACCTAAAGCCATGAAAATAACATGAAAAGCACCAAAAATCATCCAGAAATTAAATTTTTAATACCCTTTTAACATGTAAAATCTCTATATAATTTGGTGCTATTATATTTGCACACTTAAATCTTTGCTTGTCCTCAAGCAACACCTCAAAAATCAACAAAACTAAAGAACATTAATAGCATCTTCAAAGTAAAAAATTATACAAAAGCTCCTATAATGTACTATTGCATAATATAAAGTTAAGGATAAATATAAAGTCATAAGAATGTCTTTCAAAAGCAAGCTTTCAATGACTTATGCTAATCATACATACAAATCTACTTCATTTTTAGGTCATGCATATAACTTAAGTAAATAGAATGCAAAACATTTTATCACATTTCAATTTAAAGATAAAATAGGCATCATATATTCACTTACCCTTTCTTTTTCCATTAATGTTAGATCTACATATTCAACTTAATAACAAGAGGTATTTTAGGCTTGTAATGTAAGACTTGGGTCAAGGTAGGATAAATGTAGGCTTACTTTTTAAAAAAAAAAGATTTTGAACTTTGAACAAATGGGAACTCTTTTTGCAACTTTGACTTGTGAGGCATTCTTTATTGCTTTGTATTTTTGGCTCTTTTTTTTTTTTGAATAATAGGTAGCCATTTTTGGCTTTATTAAGCTTTGCCTTTGCTTTTACGATTTTCTTTTTCTTTCATTCTTTTTTTGTGCCTCCCTTCATTCTAAATAAAAAAATATATCCATGATACATAAGTAAGCACAATGGGTTATGACAATAAAAAAAAAAGATAACAATGAAAGAAAAGACTTATTAGGCTTGTAAAATGGCTAAATAAACAAAGAATAGAAAATATAATAGGCTTAGAATAAGGGTACTAAGGATGCGTCATCACAAGGTAGGCTTGAAAAAAGTTTAAACAGTCCAAAAAAACTACCTAAATCATTTCTTGAATCAATTATAGTATAGGATTTTGCCTCAAGGGTTTAGTATGAGTATTTTAGATTATTTATTCAATTCTTAAATTTCATGCAAAACCATATTTCAAAACCTTTGCAAAAATCATAGCATTTCATCTAAAAAGAAAAGAGATGCATACATAAAAATCATATTCAAAGTAAAGGCATGCTTAAGAATTCTTTTCAAGTTCCTACTAATTGCATCCTTAAAATTCATATCATAGTTTAGTCATTCAAGAGAATATATATAATTTTTAAGTAGGTGAATATCATAATGAAGTTTAGAAAGTCAATTTGGTTTTAAAAGCAAAGATGAGTTAAAATCTTATAAATCTAAAAAGTTTTCTTTTTTTCCCTACACGTAGATGAAATCATATATCAAGAAACTCAAACGAAAAAGAAATCCTTCATAAAATTCTTCAAGATCGAACATTCATAAGGCATCCTCATTACTTCTCTTTATCTTTAAAAGAATTAGTCAAACAAAAACATTAAAACATACTTATCTTAATAAAAATAAAAGGTTTAAGAAGGATAACTATTAAAGTAATACTTGGGTTGCCTCTGAAGTAGCACCAATTTTAGTTAAGCTTGACCATCTCTAATTTTATGAAAAATCTTTTTAACCTTTGGAGGAGTTTTCCTTATTGCCTCATTCTTTGTGGTATAATATAAATAGACTTTGTTTAAGAAAATGGGCTAACTTTCCTAATTGGGATTACATAAACTGAGCTTGAGTTTTTGGAATGGTTGACATAAATGGAGCTAGGGTTTGCTAAGTTTTTTAAAGGGTCAGGAGGCTTTACTAATAGGTTAGACTCTTTTAGGGTTTCTTTAAATTTCTTGATTACACTAACACCTTTTTCATGTCTTATCACCCCATACCCTACAGATACTAATTGCACTTTTTTGTGTCTAAACCTAAAGGTAATGCTAGCATCATATACATCTATCAAGGCTTTGGCAATGAACAGAAAATGTCTTCTTAATAGTAGTGGAGCCTTATTATCCTTCATATGTAAAATAGCAAAATCCATAAAGAAATCATTTTTTTCAACTTTTACCAAGACATTTTTCAATATCTCTTATGGTAACTTAGTAGATTGATCAGTAAACTTAATGTTGAATGTAGGAGTTTTCAGCTTTCCACAACCTAGTTGCACACAAATATTCATAGGCAATGAATTTATGCTTGAACTAAGATAACAAAGAGTATCGAAAAATTTAAATTTTTTAATAATGTAAGGAATAGTAAAACTCCTAGATCTTTTAACTTTTCAAGTAAGAGTTGTTGAAATTCAAGGTTACAATCATCTAATAATGTAGCATTTTTCAGTTCATTGTGCAACTCTTTTTAAATATGGCTTAGGGTAATTGATTCAACATTAAAACATTACCTATACATTTTGACAATCATTATTGACTTTTACTGAACTTTCATTTGAATTTTTTTTTCTTTTTATAAGGGATCTTCTTCTGGCATTATCCTTTTTCGTTGGTTATTTTGGCAGATGCACCTTAGGCTATCTCTTTTGGCAAAATGCTTTCTACTAATGCTCTCCTTATTTGTAGCAACATTTGCCCTTTTTCAAGAAACCTTTTAATGTATTTTTTTTATGTTCTTCATAGTCTATCTCATTATTTTCTTCATCAAGGTCTTTTTCATAGGTTTAAATAGCTTCAAGGCCTCTAATGCCATAAGGTCAAAATCTTTCAAGATTTCTTTACTAAGCCTTAAAAGTTTCTCATCTTCCAGAATATCCTCCATTCCAATAAAATTCACTTTAGGTTATCTTATAAAGTTGGGTAGGTTGAGAACTATGTGTTCATCATCATCTTCACTAGAATCGTCCATCCTAACATCCACTAAAGAGTACATTGCATTACATCTCTCATTGCCTTTTTTTTTTAGGTTGATTTTAACGTTAGTAGGTAATATACCTACTAGGTGATTTGCTATGGCTTAGGCAAGTTAACCTATTTGATTTTCTAGGTTTTTAATGGTGCAGTTTAGCTTTGAATGTTGGTATTGTTAGCTTCTATCAGTTGGGTCAACATGTGCTCAAAGATAAGTTTTTTCATAGTTTCCTAATCCATAGAGCTACAACTTAATTGAATTTTAGCTTCAAATTCATAGCATATCAATCCAAATCAAGGTTGAAAGTCACACATGGATGTAAGTGATAAGTGTAAGCTAAATATGAAGATCCATTTTGGCATGGATCTTTTCTCATTCTTGACGATTTGTTTAGATTTCTTTTTTTTTTAGATCTTTAGTTCTACTTGTTACCTTGCTTAGTTTAATTTTGTGCAATTTATTTCATGTTCTTAAATGAATTTGATTAATTTTTGTTGAATATGTTCTATTTTTTTAGATTCTATACTATTTTAAATTTGAGTTCATTGAGCCAATTTTATAGTTTATTCATGCTGTTTTTTTGTTTATTAAGGTAGTTAATTCATAAATCTACATTTCCAGCTTAGATGAAATTCATTTTCATTAAATAATTACATATTGAAAATTTCTTTTGCATTCTTCATGTGTTTCCAGCACATATTAGAATTAGAGTAGTTTTTGTTCATATGTTGCTATAATTTTCTGCATGTTTTCTCGCCAATTTTAATTTTTCACTTATTCTTTTACTCAATCATAAAAATTTCAGTTTAGGTTTAGTTTTATTTATGCCATTTTGTGAAGTACAAAAATCAGTTTCCAGCTTGCTTGTTTCTTGTTATTTCTAGTTTGTCATATATAGTTGGTTGATTCTTTCTTTGTGTGTGGTTCATATTTTTTACTCTTAGATCATGATCAAAATTTAGTTCACATTTAGTAAACTTTGCATTTGTTTAGTTTAAGTACATGTGGACTTTATAGTTTTATTTTGGTTATATTCATTTTAGGCGCCAATTTTAGTTTCATGCACTATTTTTTGTTTCTTCCTTTTCACATCATTTTCATACATACTTTTCATATTTGATTTTCATGCATTTTAAGATTAGTTATGATTTTTCATTTGCTTTTTGTTCCTTTTTTTTTCATGTCTTGTTTTCTTATTTGGTTTTAGTTGATCATTTATATTTTTTAGTAGAATTTAATTTTAATATATTCTGTGATATTCTTTGATTGAGCCAACTTTAGCAAGAGTAAGTTGATAATTGGTATTTAACTTAAAAAGTTCTATCTAATCCCTCTAGGATCAGCATTTCAACTAAAAGATCACTTTTACTACTTGTTCTGTCTGTATACTTGTAAATTTTTCATAGCAAATTTTTGGTGCTATTGCCAGGGATTAGGTGTTAAGAGTATTAGACTAATATCATCCTTCACCATACTTTTTATAGATTGGTTTACCCTTAGTGTACTTTTGTTAGGCTAGTTACTAACTTACCTTGCTTTTATTTCCTTAGGCTGTACATAACTTTTTTTGTTGGTTTTTATTTATGATTTTTTTTTATTTCACATGTGAGATTCCAATACTTATAAGGTAGCCAAGCATCATTTAGGTCCTGCTAGACCTTATTATTTTAATGATTACCTACGACCATGGCCTAGTGAGAAAGATAATGCAAAAATAGAGTTAACCCTTAAAGATTTGATCAAAAATTTTGACTTGATAGAAAATCTAGTAGAGACCATTAAAGCTAGGTATGATCCCAAGTCTACTTGTGTTCATAACTTTTCAAGCCCACATGATAATGGTCAAGTGTGTGGTGGAGTTTACCATAGTGATAAGTGTCCATATGACCAATAATTACCAATCTCACATAAACATCTACACTAGTCAAACTTGAAAAAATCATCTTAAGCATATATGGGATACTAGTTGTTGCTTCTCTTTAAAAGTACCAAGTGTACAGGTCATAAAAGTAATAAAGATTAAAAATATTCTAGATTATCATCTCCTTAAGGATTAGAAGCCTAGACGTAAGGGTAAGTACCAATTTTAACACTTCAGATATATGTGATCAAATCAAAAAGTTTCATTTTTCTAATTATCCTTTATGAAAATTTAAACCTCATCAAATATTTAAAATCTAAGTACTAAAAATTATGCAAAATGTAACTAATTAAGAACTAAAGCTTGCTATATATAAAAATTACTAAAAATGAAAGCTGTTAAAAATAGAAAATTAAACAATTAAGCAAAAAATAACTAAGCATGAAAAATAATTTAAACACATTTAAACAAGACATTAAACATGAAAGCATAATAATTTAAAAGCAGAAATATTATAATAAAGATAGAAAATTAAACATACAAGTAAACTAACCTAAATTTCTATATAACCTATGTGACTTTTATCACCTAAAGATGCATGAATATAATTAAACATAAAAAAAAAAACTTTATAAACATGAAATAAACTTAAAATGCAACATCTAACTTATAGGAAATTATGAACAAAATAGAATTGAAATGGAAGAAACTTATCATGCAAAAATCAAACATGAAATACTAACTTAATGTAACTTATTACTTGAAATGCTATGCAAATATGACTCTACCTAAGGAATTTTTAAAAATTGTTTTACTACCATAAAATAGACATGAAACAACAATTAAAAGAGCTTGAAAATGAACTAAAAAGGAAAGAAAATGAAGTTTTAAAGAAAAGGTTGGTCAGCCAATAATGTTGTTGCCAGCAAACCCCAAAAAATGTCCTCAACTAAGCAAAGAAAAATATGAAAAAGAAAAAGCTCCCTAAGGCCAACCATTAGCTCTAATGAGCCAATATTGAGGTTTCTTTCAAATGATTAATGGTTTAGATTAATCAATTTTAGTCTTCCAAAAAGCTAGCTCAAACATGGACTATTCTGAAGATGAGAAAAATTGAAACTGTCATTACCTATTATCCATGTCATTCTTCATTCATGTGAGCTTAAATGTGAATGAAAGAATACTTAAAAGCCATGTGCGAGGTGTGTTGGCAGCCACCTAAACTCATCAAATCTCAATTTTTGTAGACCTCAGCCTTCAAATCGTGACTTTGTCTAATCTTGCAGCATTAAGTTTCTTTATACATCTCACTTAATGTTATATATGTGTGAACTTCATTTTCAATATCTAATCCACTCAAGTTTGTTATCCAGTTATTTTTTCATGTCCCCATCTGATTTTTATAGCCAAAAAGTCTTTTTAAAACACTAAAAAGTTAGAAGATATAGTTGTGTAAAAATCTGACAACATTGAAAAATTAATTGGTATTGACAAATCAACTCCTTTTTTGCATGAGGTTAATTGTCTTAAATGTGAAAATTCTTGTTCCCTATTGTCATTTAATGTGAAAAGGGAGACAACTAAAAGCCAGCTTTGAAAATTTAACCAAAAAAATCCCTTCAAAACCATAACTTTCTAGCCTTGACAAATATACATTTTCATGTAGCTTATTCATGAACCAAGAGAGAATTTTTTGGCTTTGACACTCTAGGAACATGGCTGACTTTGTTTTATAGTCTTGATAGCTTTTCAACTGCTTTAAGACTTCCTAAAACAGCATAGATTGCTTTCACCTTAGCTTGGCTCATGCAAAACTGAAATAAGTAGCTATTCAAACATAGAAATTGAAAACCGCATGCCCAGAAAACAGCTATTGTTTTGCTTTTTTAAATATTATTTTTGTCTTCATTTTTTGCTCATAAAATAGCCATTTTGAGCTTTAATAAATATCTTCAATTGTGGCTCAAAACCAGCTCAAATTCAGCTCTTAATAGCTTGCAAATAACCCTCAAACATCCTCTAAATTGACTCTACTTGCTACTTTGTTTTCCTCAAGTTTTCGGCTAGCTTCTTGCATTCAATTTGGCTTTCACATTTAGCTTTTTAATTCAATCACTTAACCTTGAATTTATCCCCTTCAAATTTATTTTCAATTTTATCTCTTCAATCTTTCATTTTACCAACATTTAGGACAACTAACATATTTAGGTAAAAAATAGATCAATTCAAGTAAAACAATCAAGTTTAGAAGTGTTGTAATTTTGCATAAAATCCTATGATAATTCTATAAAAAAAAATAGAATTATCACTTGTTTAGGACATTGTTTTAGTTCAACACCTTAGTACACCCCAACTTATCGAACCAAGCATTCACTTCCATAATACCTTTCACCACCTTAATATTATCCATCATCACTACAAGTTCCTCAAGTGCCATATTATGCTCCACCATAACATTTTTTTTCATCACAATATCATTCCTGTTCACATCATTTTTCATAACACTGTAATCACCACCACCTCTTACATAAAAAAAGACACCATCTGTAGAGAAAATGTTCATTGAAATGCTCCAAACTAAAAAAAATACCAACAAGACCTAAAGGTGTACATTAAAAATTCTAAGTAATATGGTCAAAATGTACAAACCTTAATTACTTGCCCTCAAGATTCCATATTTAGGATTATCGAGTCAACATTTTATTACGAGGAAAAGACAAGCATACATAGGGGATCATTTGAGGAAAAAAAGTTTGAGATGGATTGATGATGATGATGAGCCCATTATAGTGGAAGTACCACATTTTGTTAGAGTATGGGGGAAGAGATAGTGGAGGCAGATGACAAGTTTAGGGCTAGAGAAGTTAATGATGATGGATCATTTAGGGGGTTCGAAATAGAGGATAGCATTCAAGAAGATATTAATATTAATATTCTACTCATGTCATTTCTCAAGTTCTTTGAAGATCACTTACTCGATTATATGGATATGCATGAGGTGGATATATATTTTGATAAGACAAGCCTACTAGATAGATCATTTAAGTCCTTGTACACATTTCTTTTTGAATAAGTTTAAAAATGTGGAGAAACTCATTAGAAAAGAACTTACTTGTCTAGTAGCTTATCCATTCCTTGATTTTATGTCCAAAGCTATAAACACCTCATTCTTAAAGCTTTCTCTAGATAGACCATCCATGGAAGAAAAAAATGAATGATATGAATTTTGGAAGTGATGGTTCAATTTCTTACTTTGAGTTATATGAAAGTATTAACATTGGTCTTTGATCAAGAAGAATTTAGACTTCATAGTTCACTTATGCTATTTCTTTAGTTCTTTGAAATCCTATTGCATGATGATTGAGAAATGCATGTGGTTGTAACCCCATTTTTTTATATCTTTAATGAGCCTAGTAAAAAGGATAAGGATGCAATAAAGAAAATTTTAAGCGACATGTCAAAAGTTGATAATCTAAAAGAGTCTCTAGTTGTTTAGAAATTTTCTCAACCTTTGATTTTCAACTTGATACCCTTGACTTCTTATCTTTTATGCTCACTCAACTTAGACCATCCATGGAATAATTTTTCATTTTAAAGCCAAAACTCATTTTTTTTATAATGGTGCCCATATTATTGGTACTGAAGCTAATGACTACCTCTGTTACATCATATGATAATATTTTTAGGTTAATCATAGAGATGGATTAGAAATCTACTTGTGTGTACCACATTCACTTAAAGCTTATGATTGCATATTTGGTGCAAAAGAAAAGATTGAAATGGGTAGATTCGAGAAGAAAAATATGAAGTAATTCTGTAACATTTGTGAAAGTTAAGCTTTTGACTTTAAATAAAGTGCTTCTTAGGAGGCAAACCTAATTTTACTTTTCATGCTATTTTTTTATGTGCATGCTTTGTGTATATATGTGTTTGCATGATTATCATCTTTGTTCATTCAATTAGGTTGTATATACTTGTTCATGCATTAATTTTTTTTCTTTTAGTTATACTTTTTATTGAACATATTGATGTAGTTTCTTTGAGTAATTGTTTCTTTATTTTGTAGGATAATTAAGAGCTTAAAATTGATACACTAGTTTCAACCAAAACCAGCCACCACACTTTCATAATGATAGGGGAGTTTTCTTATTGCTCTCTTTTATCTTTTTTTTTTCTTGATACTCACACATTAAAGACAATATGTGTTTAATATGTAGTAGTTCAATCATTACTTTGCTTTTTTTGATTAGTTCTTCAAAAAGCTAATGATAGGTAAAAATTAAGAATGAATATAACTTTAGGAAAAGATTGAATATGTATGAAATATGAGATGATACTTAGGTTTAGTGGATTCTTAAATATGGTATCATTTGTGAGTGATGCCTTTGAATATTGAATAGCATTTTTTATCTAGTATTGATTATTTGAGCATATGATTATTTTTGCATTGGTCTTTCAAGTTGTGTTTCATATTTTAAAATTTGTTTTGATCAATTCTTAAGATGAAATCATAAAGAACACATGATTAAGGAAAGGGTATAGGCCATGTTTCAATTGAAATCCTTGACATGTGATGCATTGTTAGGATATTTAAACTTAAATGACTTTTATCATACCTTAATCTTAGCCTTACATTATAAGCTTATTAAAATCTTAAATGATCTTTAGTCATGTGTATATTTACATTAGTTGAGAGAATTGTGATAAGCAAAGTTATGGAACATGAGTATACTTTATTGATCCTTGTTATTAAAGTTTCATGTTTTGCTTAACATTTTTAGATTTCATGTAAAAATATGGGAGAGGTGTTGTTTGTAGAATCATAATTAGGAATGATCTTAACTTAGGTGAATTTTTGTATCTTTACAATATTTATGATTTTGTTATAGTTATATCCTTTGATCAATCCATGAGGCATTTCTATTGAATGAGGCATTAAGAGTATAGTATGATTCTTGCTCAATCTTATTTTGCTTGAGGACAAGTAAATGCTTAACTTTGGAGGTTTTGATTTCACTAAAATTTTAATTTTTTCATACTCATTTTTAGTGCAATTTGATAATATTTCAGCTTGCTCCTTGGCATTTTTGATAAAATTACTCATAAAGGCACATTCATATCATGTGTAGGTATAAATTATGAAATTGAGAAATTTTAGACAACATTGATGCAATGTGAAGGATTTTTGGAGCAATTTAAGCAAATAGTTTAAATTAGTGTCAATAAGCAAAACTAATATTGCAGGAGTTGCTTGATTTTTTTTCATGATTTTGAATAATAATTTCATAGCTTTTTTTAATAAAGAATTGTTTGTTAAAAATATTTATAGAATGTTAGGGACTTTTTGCAAAAAAAAAATTTATATATATATATATATATGAAAGGTGCAAAAATACATTACAAGTGAATCGGTATATGAACATAAGAAAGTGATCATGCCTTTGGACATAACAAGCTAGTTGGAGTGCATCAAAGCTAGGGGTTGATGTGGCAATTTAAAGAGATATGATGAGATATTGAACTGACTTTTTGAATCATCAATTTCACGTGAAAAAAGAGCTTGCAAAGTGTTGAAAAGCAACAATAAAGTAGACCCATGTGCACCAGCATGTACTAAAAAAGAGCACAAAGGCTCTAGAAAATCAGTTGTTTGAAGATCATTTTGAAACTTGTCAAGACCTTAAGCTCATCCCCTCTACCTATAAATAAAGAGCCAGAACCAATCATAGGAGGAGAGTTAGTTTAGGATTTAAATTTTTGTTTCTTTACTTTTTTGCATTTTTTTATGCATTTTACAAATACTTTATTTCTAACATCTTTCCTTTGAATTTCATTATAAATTTACAGTTTCTAAAGTGTTTTTCAGTGATCTTTAAGAATCTTTCAATAAAATTTCCATTTACATTTGTTTTTCAACTCAAATTTACTAATTTCTCATGAATGTTCAAATCTATTTTTGAATCTGCCCATTCTAACCTAGCTACAATTTTTGGATCATATCTCTATCAAATTCTTCATTGGTTTTGTTCAATTTTTTTTCATAGCTTTCTAATCCATAGAGCTACAACATAGTTGAATTGCAATTTCAAATTTGTAGCACATCAATCCATATCAAGGTTGAAAGTCATGTATGAATGCAAGCTAGACATGAGGATCAACTTTGGCATGTATCTTCTCTCATTCTTGGTGATATTCTTGGCTTTATTTCTTTTTTATATCTTTAGTTCTACTTGTTACTTTCCTTAGTCTAATTTTGTGTAATTTATTTAATCCTTTTAAGTGTTTTTTGGTCAATTTTTGGTGAACATGTTTTATTTTTTCAAATTCTACATTATTTTTTTGTATCAGGTAGTTGGGCTGGCATTTTCAGAAGCTCCCATTGGTTATAAGGTTGATTTCTCAGACCAACAAATATGCATGAAGGTGAAAAAGTTTCCAAACAACTAAACACTTAAGTGCCAACACCAACTTTGCATCAAGTGAGGTAAAAGGAAAAAAGTGTCTAGAAGATCACTCATTTAAAGATGTTTTAGAGAGTTTTTTAAGGCTTAATTTACTATTCACATACCTATAAATATGAGGAGAACTAGCCATTTTAGGGAAACTTTAGCTTAGGATTTTTATTTTTCTTGTTTTTTAATTTTTGCACTTCTTTTACTACATTTTACTTTCTTAGCAACCAAACAACCTTGATCTTCATGTTTTTCTATTGATTTTGACTGTGCTTTTATATTTTCTAAAGTTTTTTTTAGTTTTTTTTACAATTTTTGAAATGAAACTTTCAAATTTGATTCATTTCTAGCTCAAATCTTTAAGTTTTTTTGTTAATCTCAAATTTGTTTTTGCATTTATGCATTTAACCTCGTTCTAATGTTTTAAATAGAACTTAATCATTTCGTGCTTGTTTTTGCTCTATTTTTTTTCATAATTTTTTTTTACTCGTTAGGTTTTAACATAGTTAAAAATTAGTACCAAATTTGTTCCTAATCAATACAATTAATTATTGCAAGTTGAGGTTGAAATCTTAAAAAAAATGAAAATCAAGTGTGCAATTTAAGTTGAAGCTTGGTTCTTCTCTCCCCTAGGAAATTTGTTTCTTTCTTTTCACTTTAAATTCTTAGTTTTACTTTTTTACTTATTGATTCTTGTTTGATCCAGTTTATTTTTTTACATTTAATTACTATTTGGATTACATTTGTAGTGTATGCTTTATTTTTTTTTTTTATGTTTTTTAATGTTGAAATTTGTAGAAAACTTGTTGAATCTTACTTTACTTTAGTTTAAGTTCATGTTCTTTAGAAATTTTTAGATCAATATTTTCCTCTTATGATTTGTTTAAATTTTGTTTTAGAATAGTTTTTGTTTAGAGAAATTTTAGTTCTTTTATGCAAGGTTTTTTTAGTTTTTGATCTTTTCTTTAATATCTCATCTTGTTCTTTAGTTGAACTTTAAATTACCTATTCATGTTTAGTTAAATTTGCACTAATTAGATCTTAAACAGTAGCTTTAATTCAATACCAAAATTTTTCATTAAGTGCAATTCTAGCTTGATTTCATTACATCTTGCATTTATTCTTTAGTTTTTTGTCTTTAATTTGAAATCTCATGATGTTCATTGAGCATTCTTCCAATTTACAGTTTGTATCCGTTTAGTTTTACATGATATAGTTCCATTTTCTATCAATACATTTGAATTTTTAAATGTTGGCATTAGCTTTTTTATTTGCTCTTTTCATGTTAAATCTTGTATTTTTTTATTATTTGAATTTCATACTTGTCTTTACTATAGTCCTTTACTTGATTTTGTAATTTTTGAGCTTTATTACATTACCTTATTGTCATTTAGATTCCATATTATGTTGCAAGTTACGGTTTAGTCTAGGTTAGTTGAAATTTTTTGATTTTGTAATTTTATTTGTATCTTGCATTTTTATCACTTCAATTTTACTTCAAATTCATTTTTACCTTGATTTAGCTGCTATATTTTACATTTTATAGCATGCATTTTCTTGTTGTTCTTGTTCATTTTCTCATTTACTTAGCTTTATATTTTTAATGCTTTATTCACTTTTATTTTCATAGTTAGTTTGCATGTTCATTTATTGATTGAGCCAATTACAAAAAATTAAGGTGATAATAGGTACTTAACTTAAGAATTTTTTTACCTAATCTTTATAGGATAATATCTTTACCGAAAGGTCACTATTATTACTTGTATGGCCTGTGTACTTGCAATTTGACCTAATCACTTATTAAAAAAGAATGAATGTAGTAAAAGCATGAGATGATTTTTGAAATTAGTTTCTGTTTAATTGTGATATTTTCACATTCTTGAGCACTTAGTTTTGATCATAGAGATATATGCATGTTTAGTTAAAGTTATATAGATGTGAAACTACATTGATCTTTAAAGTTATATTCTTATTTTAAAATTTCTTTGAGTATCTCTTGAGGCAAAATCATAAACTACACTTAACTAAGAAAATGATTTAAACCATCTTTGGATCGTTTGAGCTTTTCGAGCTAATTTTATATATGTTTATCCCTAGTCATCCCTTTTGAGCCTATTATATATCATTTCTTTGTTTTAACTTACATGAATAGCCATTTATTATCTTTATCTTTTTACCTTACCTTATGTGCATATGATCAATTAATGATAAATATGAGAGCTATGTTACATTAGGATAGGAGAATGGAAATTATGTACATTCTATTAGAAAATAAAGAAAAAGTAAAAGCTAAAAATAGCTTTCAAAAAAATAAAAATAGAATGCAAAAAGAGACAAACAATGGTGAAAGTATGAAAAACAATGAGCATACATGAAAGTTATTTAAAGTAAAAAAAAAAAAGAATCTAAGTTTGGGGGTGTGGTATGATTCTTGAAAGCTTTCTTGTCAAAAAAAAGTAAAAAATCCTTAGTAATGCATGTATAAGGGTTTATAAGCCTAAATTTTCATTTATCATACCTTAATCCTAGCTTGTTATTACAAGTTTAATAAAGATTTATTGATATTTGGTTAAATGCGGCTACATTAGTGGAGAGATGTGATTGGGATATTTTGCAAGCAAATAGGCTATTCAAGTAATAATAAAGACTAAAAAAGTCATTATGCCAATCCTACGAAGATTGTTAAAAGAGATTTTTAGTCTAAGTAGTTTTATCCCCACACCTTATCTAAAGTTGGTTCAATTTGAAGCTAAGCATAAAACTAAGCTAAGTAAAAGAAATTATAAAAACAATAGCTAAAATAAAAATCAATCAACTAAACATGAATTAAAATGTAAACCTAAGCTAAGAATTGAAAATAACAAGTAAAAAATTTAACAAAAATAGTAGCTAAGTATAATTGAAATAATTAACATCAAATAACTATAACTACCTAAACTAACTTCAACTTCTAACAAAAGAACTTACAAAGAAAAAAAAAACTTAAAGAATGAAACAAACGAGCTGTAAATTGTAAAACACAATAGCCTAACAAAGTGAAAACATAATTGAAGTGAGATTTAAGAAGCATTAATCATAAAATTCAAAAAAACTTGCAAAACCTAAGATAAGCTACAAGTATGGAAACCGTAAATTAAGCAAGCAAAACTAGATATATTTTCCATCAATTTAAATGAACTCAAGCTTGGAATTGTAGCAACAAATAATGATCTAAAGTTAAACCAGATTAAACTGCTAATAATGAGAAAAAATTGCAACATCTAAGCTAAAAAAAATCAAAATTAATTTGCAAAACTAGAAATAATGACTTCAAGCTGGAATTTTGAATATAAATCATGTAAATTTGCATCGACATAAACTAGAAAATTGAAAGAACAATCAAAGTTGGAGAAGAAATTTACCAAGTCAAGGAGAGAAAAATTAGATATAAAAGTTTCTAAGAAGAATGGACTAGAACTAAGCTAAGGCAAGCTAAATCAACAAGTTTACTACATGATTCAACAAGAAAATTGCATCAAACAACTCAAATTCTAGCTCATTGAACTACAAATTCAAACCAAGTGCAAATATAGAAAAATAGAACAATATCAAAGAAATTCAACCAAACAACATGTTGAAACATGAAATTAAATGTAATGAAATGAAAATTAATAAGTAAACACATGAATTGAAGAGTGTAATTGCATGAATTGCAAACCAAATGCCAAGATTGAGAGAAGTTCCTTCATATGTTGTCATTCATCTAATGTTCAACTCTACCAACTAAGTTTAGCAAAAACTTTAAAGCTAAATCTATAATTTTGTGTATGAATTTGAGTGAGATTTTTTTCCAAATTTGAAGATCTATTAGTTTGAAATCTAAGAAAAAAGTTTTGGCTCAAGACAAGTAAGAATTGAACAAGTTTTAATCAAAACACTGTAAATAGGTCAAAAGTTGAAACTACCAAACAACATTGATGATCACATGAAATCAATGGAATTTAAAGGCAACAACATAAGATTTTTAAAATTTTGTTGAGAAAATCTAAAAGCATATTGGAAATTAAATTAAAAAGGTTAAAGTTTCTTGGAAAGTAAAGCAAATTGACTACCAAACAGCCTTATTTGAAGCAAGAAATAAAAGTGCAAAAAAAATAAAGTGCAAAAATTTAAAACTAAAAGTCTATCTAAAAGGAACTCTTATGACTGGCCACTTTCTCCTATATTATAGGAAAATGGGAGGTGCTTCAGCCCAAAATTTGAAGCAAAAATATCTAAGTAACCACCAGCTGTCTAGATCTTTCTTTCTCCGTTTCTTCATGGCCTTTGCTTGCTTATTTGGTTTTTTTAGCTCTTTTTTTTTTCAAGCTTTCTTTTTATGATCCTTTGATCCAAAAAGTCAAAATTATGACCAAAGGAAGGCTTCAAACAAGCAATTTAGGAACTTCAATTGGTTTTCTTTGAATCACTAAGAGTGGCATCAAAATGCATTTGATCTTATGGTGGTTGCATCAACAACTCTCTTATAATTACTTCCAATATTTTGGCACCTATTTTAGTAAAGTCCCTCTTCATTTTGTTGCTAAATTTTCAACCATTAAATGGACTAATTATGCATTATAATCCTTGAAAAAAATTTTGAAAAATCACTGATACAAAAGTTAACTTCCAACTACCAAATGTATATAAAGATATTAAAAAGATAATAATGCACTAATGAGCTAAAAATGTCATCTCCAAATGAGATATATGAAAATTAAGACTTGAAATAAGGTTCCATTAAGTTCAATTAAGCTAAAAAAATCATAAAAGAAAGGGTGAAGAAAACTTATTTAAGTGATAATACAGCATAAATACACTAGTTGAGGCATTTTCCAACTTTTTGCACTAAAAATCCTCCAAAATGAGTTCAAAATCTTCAAAATTTCTCATTTTTCATATTTTCACTTATGCATGGAACATTTGTGAGTATTTTTGTCAAATTTCTTATGGAACAAACCAAAATGTAAAAGAAATTGTACTAAAAATAAGTAAGAAAATGTTAAAATTTTAGTGCACCAAACTTAAACTTTTGCTTGTCCTTGAACAAAACAATATTGAACTAGAATCATCAATTACTTTTAATGCTTCATTTAATATGAATGCCTCTTGGATTGACTAATGGATAGAACTAAAGCAAAAAATCATAAACATATGCTAATATATAATAATTAACCTAGGCTAAGCTTATTCCTTATTATGATTCTCAAAAGCAAGCAATATTCTCACAAATCCTTACATATAATCTAGTAATGTTATGCAAAACATGAAAATTCATAAACAAAGATCCATAAAGTGTGCTCAAGTTTTATATATTGGCTTAGAACATCTCTTTTCACTAATGTAGATAAACACATGATCAAAGTTTATTTAAGACTTTATAAACTTATAATATAAGACTAGGGTTAAGATAAAATAAGAGATATTTTAGGCTTAAGTATCCTATTAATGTATTACTTTGTTTAGGATCATTCATTTTTAAGCTTCCAAGGGAATGAGTTTAATCTTGTCTAAAAAATCACCCCCAAACTTTGATTTGCTCACTTTTTTTTTCTTCATTTTTTTGTTTTTCACCACCTTATTATTTTTCTTTCGTTCATTTTTTCTCTTTTTCTTTTTTCGCAGTTTTTTTCTCTTTTTTTTTAGAAGCTAGTTTTTTTTTCTTTTTATTTTTTTCATTCTTTTTCTAAGCTCTATCCATCATCCATTGATGCATGAATGTCTTAATGCACATAGTGTAAAGGACCAAAAAGATAGAAAATATCAAAACAAAGGCTTATGCTTGTAATGTGATTTCAAAACAAAATAAAAGATACTATTCGGCTCAAATGAGGTGACTATACAAAAATTAAATCAAGATTAGCTTGAAAATGCTTAAATAATCCAAAGATAGCCTATATCATTTCCCTAATCATATGTTCTCTAGAATTTCACCTCAAGAGATGATAAAAATAAATTCTAGAGCATGAAACACAACTTCAAAGACCAATGAAAAAAATTCTCATGCATACATAATCAACAACTAGATAAAAAAGGTAATTCAATGATTAAGTATTAACTTACAAATGAAAATTCATACCCAAGAAATCACTAAACCTAAGCATCATCTCATATTTCATACAATATTCAATCTTTTTCTAAAGCTATATTCATTCTTAATCTCTACATATCATTAACTTAATGAAGAACTAATTAAAGAAAGCATACTAATGATTCAAGTTATAACAAGTTAAGCTTAATTTCAAGGCAAAATTGAAGAAAAATTTTAAAAAATTGATAAAATTTTGAACAATTTCCCCATACCCTAAAATCTAAACAACACATTGTCCTCAATGTGTAAATAAAAAGAAATAAAGCACAAGAGAGTAATAAGAAAATTCATCTATCATTATGAAAAAATGGTAGTCGAATATTTCATCTAACTTCGATTGAAATAGTGTAACCTTTTTTCAAGCTTTTATTCAACCCACAAAACAAAGAAAATAACTACATAAAAAAACTAAATGAATTTGTTCAAGGAAATATAAGCAAAACAACAAAATAAAGAAATGAAAGAAACATGAAATATGAACTAAAACTACACAACAAGCAAAATATCATGAAAAGTAAAACTTGGGTTGCTTCCTAAGAAATACGTGTTTAAAGTCAAAAGCTTAACTTTCGTTGATTTAGATAATTACACCACATTTTGTTCTTAAATCTACCTATTTCGTTCTTTTTTTTAGCACCAAATATGCAATGATAAAGTTCAAGTGATTGTAGTGCCTGAAAGTATATTTGTATCCCACCTGTATGGATGTTCTAAGTATATTGCAGTATGATATAATAGAGGGGTTTATTGGCTTTAATACTACTAATAAAGGGGATCATTGGCTTTAATACTAATAATGTAGGTACTAACATGGAGAATATGGGCTTTGGCTTTAAAATAAAAAAAAAATTCTCCATGAATTGTATAAATCGAGTGAGTATAAAAGATGAGAAGTCAAGGGTATTAAGCTAAAAAGTAAAGGTTGAGAAAATTTCTAAGCAAGTACAAAATCCCTTTATAGCATTATCATCCAAATCCTCTATATTATCAATTTTTGACATTTTTTTTCAAATTTTCCTCTATTGCAAACTCATATTTTTCACTAGGCTTATCAAAATTGTCAAAAAGTGAGCTTTCAACCACATGCGTTTTCAAATCATCATCTAGTGAATTTTTAAAACCTAAAAGAAAATACGTGGGTACACTATAAGGTTCATTTCCTTTTTAAGTAGGATCAATGCTAAGACCTTTTTACAATTAAAGGTAAGGAATTGAGTCATTCTCTCTAAAATCATTTTTACTTATCTTTTATTGCATGGATGATCTATCTAGAAAAAGTTTTAAGAATGAAAAAGGATCATCGAATGAAAAAGCTACTAGACAAGTAAGTTCTTTCCTAATGAGTTTTTTTCATTTTTAAATTTGATACTAGATTCAAGAAGAATTATGTCTAAGGGTTTAGTGATTGATCTAAGAAAGTTACCTTATTAACACATTTATTCACCTCATGCATCTTCAAACAATCAGTTAAGTGATCTTTAAAAAACTTAAGAAATAGCATGAATGAAATATCAAGTTTAACTTTTTCTTTAATATGTTTTTTTTCCTTAATTTCCCTAGCTATTAGCTTGTCCTCTGCCTCCACTATCTCTTTCTTCATAACTTTTGCAAGTGTTGGCACATTCACCATAATAGGTTCTTCTTCATTATCTATCCATATTGAACCTCTTCTTATCAAATGATCCCTTAATCTATGCTCTTTCTTATCCTCACAATAAGGTTTTAACTCTATAATCCTAGGCATAAGATATAGAAGGCAAGTATTTATAGTATGTATATATTGACCATGTTACCCTAGAGTCCTCATGAATTTTTCTTGGTCTTATTGGAGTTTTTTTTTAAGTTTAGAGTAATTCAGTGAGCATTTTCTCAAAGGATAATTTCTCTTCTGATAGAGAAGATTATAGAGAATATGGTATAGATGAAAAGTGATGTGAAGATGAATGGGGTAGTGATGAGGAAAAGATATTTTTGTGGTGTAAAATAGTGTGGCACTTGAGGAACTTGCAATAATGGTGGAGAATATTGGGGTGGTGAAGGATATTGTGAAAGTGAATGCTCGGTAGGATAAGTCGAAGTGTACTTAAGTGGTGAACTAAAGGAATATCTCGTACTAATATCTTACATAGACTTAGGATAACCCTCTCAAGTTTAAGTAGTATAGGTGTTTCAGAAAGATTTGAATTATTGGTCATATAAACACCTAGCACTATGGTAATCTCCACCCTGCACTTGATAATTATCATGTTTGGCATGGAAAGTTATGGACTAATTTAAGCTTAGGATTATACTTAGCTTTAATGGCCTCTAGTTGATTTTTTAAGAGTTTAATTTATTTTAAAAAATCTTTAAGGGCCGATTCTCTTTTGGCTTGGTCTTCATCAATAGGCGATGGTCCTATGTAATCATCAAAATAATAAGGTCTAGCATGGGAAAAAATCATGCTTAAGTACCTCATAAAAATTGGACTCTCACATGAAAAATAAAATAAAACCCAAATAAAATATAATAGCTATATCTAAACTATCTAAATGAAAGTTATGTGAACTAAAGAGGGAACTCTATAGATGAGCATAGTGAAGAATGGTATTAGCTTAAAACTCTTGACTCGTAATCATCAGCAATGATGCCAAAAACTTGATTAGGATATTATGTAGGTGCATAGACCGTTCAAATAATAATATTAACTATGAAAGTCTATATGTGAATCCTATGAAGATTAGTTAAATAGATTCCTAGCCTAAGTACCTTTTATTCCCACACCCTATCTAAAGTTGGTTCAATTGGAAGGTAAGCATAAAACTAAACTAAGTAAAAAAAATTATAAAAATAGTAGCTAAAATAAAAAGTGATGAACTAAACATAAATTAAATGTATAACCTAAGCTAAGAATTGAAAATGACAAGTAGAAGATTAAAAAAAAAAAGCTAAGTATAACTGAAATAATTAACGTTGACTAACTATAAATACCTAAACTAACTTCAACGTCTAACAAAAACAATTATAAAAAAAATCTTAAAAAATAAAACAAACAAGCTGTAAATTGTATAACGCAGTAATCTATCTAAGTAAAAACTAAATTGAAATGAGATTTAAGAAGCACCAATCACAAAATTCAAGAGAAATGCAAAAATTGAAAATAAGCTACAAGTATAGAAACCATAAATTAATCAAGCAAAACAAGATCTACCTTTAATTAATTTAAATGAACTTAAGCTTGGAATTGCAACAATAAGTAAAGTAAAACTAGATTGAAATGCAAATAGTGAGAAAAACTTGCAAGATTTAAGCTAAAAAAAATAAAACCAAAAATAATTTACAAAACTGAAAATCTTTACTTTAACCCAGAAATTTGAATCTAAATCATGTAAAACTGCATGTAAACTAGAAATTGAAATAACATTCAAAGAACTAGAAAAGAGATTGAGTTGAAGAAAAAAAATTACAAAATTCAACAAAAGGAGATGAAAAACTAAAACTAAGTTGGAACATAAATTTATCGAGTCAAGGAGAGAAAAATTAGATATAAAAGTTTCTAAGAAGAATGAACTATAATTGAGCTAAGGCAATCTAAATCAACAAATTACTACATGATTCAACAAAAAATCACATCAAACAACTAAAATTCTAGGTAATTGAACTATAAATTTAAACCAAGTGCAAATCCAGAAAAATCAAGCAGTATCAAAGAAACTCAACCAAATAAAATGTAAAAACATGAAATTAAATGCAATCAAATGAGCATTAATAAGTAAACACATGAATTGAAGAGTCTAAAGTGCAGGAATTGCAAACCAAACACCAAGATGGAGAGAAATCCCTTGATAGGTTGTCACTCATCCAAAGTTTAACTTTGCCAGTTGAGTTTAGCTGAAAATAGTAAGCTAGATCTAGAATTTTGTGGATAGAATTTGAATAATAATTGTTTTAGATTTGAAGATCTATGAGTTAGAAATCTAAAAAAAGAAATTTTACTCGGAACAAGTAAAAATTCAGCAAGTTTCAATCAAGACACTGCAAAAGAGGTCAAAAAACAAAACTACCAAATAGTATTGATAACCACATGAAATTAATGGAATTTAAAGGCAAAATATAAGATTCTTAAAATTAAAGAAGGAATGTTAAATTTTCATGAAAAGTAAAGCAAATTGGAGTCCAAATAGCCTTATTACAACCTTATTTAGAAAGCAAAGAAATAAAAGTGCAAAAAATAAAAAAAATAAAAAATTTAAAACTAAAAATCTAAAAATTTATCTAAAAACTATCTTATGAATGGCTACTCTCTTCTAGTTATAAGCATATGAGAGGTGTTTTAGCCCTTAAAATTGTAGCAAAAATATCTAAGTAACCACTAACCTTTTAGATCATTCTTTCTCTTTGCCTTTATAGCCTTTGCTTGCTTGTTTGGTTCCTTTAAGTCCTTATTCTTTTAAGCCTTTTTCTCATGATCCTTTGAATTCCAAGAAGTCAAAATTATAACCAATGAGAGGCCAACTCAGTAACTCCAATTGGTTTTCATTGAATCTCTAAGAATGATGCCAAAATTTGTGTGATCCCATGGTGTTGTCATCAACAGCTCACTTGTAATTGATCTTAATATTTTGATGCCTATTTTAGCAAAGTCCCTCTTTATTTCACTACCAAATTTTTAGCCATTAAATGAACAAATTATGCACTATAATCCTTGGAAATATTTTGAAAAATTATCAATTCAAAGTGTACTTCCAACCACTTAATACACCTATTACCTTTCAAGTATATATAAAAATATTAAAAAGGGAATAATGCATTAATGAGCGAAAAATATCATTTTCAAATAAGAGATATGAGAATTAAGACTTGAAATAAGGTTCGATGAAGTTCAATTGAATTAATGAAATCATAGAAAAAGGGGTGAAAAAACTCCCATAAGTGACAATATAGCATAAACACATTAGTTGTGGCCTTTTTCAACTTTTCAAACCAAAAATCCTCAAAAATAAGTCCAAAATCTCCAAAATTACTCATTTTCCATATTTTCACTTACACATGGAATATTTATACTTTTAGGAGTATTTTTGCCAAATTTCTCAAGGAATAAGCCAAAATCAATGACAAATTACACTAAAAATGCGTACAAAAATGCTCAAATTTTAGTGCAACCAAGATGTGAAAAAGCAAACTTATGAAATTTGTGCATGCTTTGAGGTGATGTGTTGATTTTATGTTTGCATAACCTTAATTGAATTACTTGCATTGATATGAGATAGATTATTGACACACACAGAGAAAAATTTGTAATTTAAGAGAAACATGTTCCTGAATGAATCTTATGTTGGATCTATGCTTATTATTTTCTTTTAGTTATACGCATTATGCAATTTTTGAAGACTTATGAGAACATGATTTATGGGAATGTGTGTTTTGATATCTAGTTGGTTATCTTAGCTTAGTTTATTTTGCTTCAGGGCAAGCAAAACTTCAAGTTTAGGTGGTCGATAATTCTATAAAATAGTTTTTTCTAGTGCTTAATTGAGTGATTTTTGCTTAGTTCTTAGCATAATAATTTTTTTTTACTCCCAATGGGTTCAATTTTTATTTTATAGGAAATCTTGGATGAAAGAATGAATCTTTTTTAATCTTGATAATTCTTGATCAATCTTGAATGATTCTTGATGCATTAGAATGAATCTTGCAATGTTTTTGGTGATTCTTGGTTGTCTTAGAAATATTGGAAAGAAAGAGTGAAAAGTTGTTCAAGATTTGTTTTGCCAAATTTAAAAAAGTTAGAATTGCTCAATCTTGATGAAAAATTGAGAAATTCATGCAAGAATCAAGCTAGGCATGTTCGATTATGATGAAGGGTAGAATTGTTTCAAGTTAATTCAAGTCTCTGGTAACTTATGTAAGTGCACATGCATGAAATTACTAATGGATAACATGGCACTAAGTCTTTTATTATTCGTTAAGAAAGATGATTTGAAAGTTTATATGGCATGATAAGGTGGCGATTCTATTCACATTGGAGAAGACTAAATAAACTTTAATTTTTCCTACTAGGATTTGAAACTCCTATTTCTATTTGGAGTAAGATTTACATGATATAAGAGGATCATTGATAGGGGTGGCAAAGCAAGTCTTCAATGTGAAGAAAAACTCTATAATTTCTGTAAGAAAGAAGGGCCAAGTCGTGAAAGTATGAAAAAGTTCAAAAGCATGCAAATTGAAGTTCCTTTTAAAAGGTTAGTACACCTTAAAACTGAACCAAGTTTCTATTCTTTAAAGGTTTGATTTTTCCTTCTTTTTTTATATTAAGAAGTTGTTACATGATAAGAAAAGAAGAGTGTAAAAGATCTTTATGATCTAAAAGACAAGGTATGATCTAGAAGAGTTTTTTGAAGAGATTCACTTCAAGAAAATTTCTCCCATTCAAGAATTCAAGTTTAACCAACTTGTGAGCTATCAATTAGAGTGAATTCTAGCTGAACACTTCTTGAGGATTCTTTCTTTATAAATATCTTACTTTAGGTCTTAGAAATTGAGGATGTAAGTGGTTGGGTGACAAACCAATCTTACCAATATTAAATTTTCTTTTTTTTATTTTCTTTCAAAGCTTGCTTGTTCTTTTGAATTCAATTTTAAGCAAATTTTTTTTAGTTTTCGATTCAATAAAGTTTGTTTTAAACTCTTTTCAATTCGGTTTAGTTTGATCTTAAAGCAATTGATTTAATTATTAGTCCTTTTTATTGGATTTTAATTTTTGGTCAATGCTAGTGGCAATCTTGCTTAATCTTATTTGCATACTTGCTTAATCTTTTCTTAATAAGTTACGGTATAGCTACTATTTTATATTATTCTCTTAATTTAATGGTAAATTATTATTTCAAGCATTCGTTTATTATTTTATATTGCATGCTTTGCATGTGTTAGAATTAAGTCAAAATAATTTTGGTTCTTGTAATTAGTTTAATTTTGGATTGTTTTATTTTTTATTTAGATTTTATTGCATGTTCTTAGGGCAATTGGAGTTCATAAAATTTGTTTGCATGCTTTGATAGTTGATTAGGATTAGTTGATTAAATAAAAGTTTAATTTGATTTATTTACTTACTGTTTAATTCAATTTGGGTTAGTTAAGGTTGGTAAGTTTAAATTTGCACGTAATTGAGTTTAATTAGATAGTTCATAATCGGTTTAGAGTTAACTAGGTTATTCTTGCTTCGGCTCTTGTCAAATTGATTAGGGTTGCATGTTTATTGCTTAATCGCTTGCTGCATAGTTTTAATTATTTAATTACATTTTGGTTTTATACGTGTTCTAAATTAGGTTTGCATGTTGATTTGTTATTTATTGGTTTCGATTTGGTTATTTAGTTTTATTTTAATTTCAATTCAAGCATAATTTCATTCTTTAATTTCATTTTTGCATATTCATTGTTATTTGAATCTTATCTTATTATTCTTTTCAGTTTACATTAGTTTAGTTTAAATTCATATTAGTTATTCATGTTTTAAGTTTAATTTTCATTATTTAGATTTTTTTTTTTTGCATATCTTATTTGAATCTATAAGTAAGAGTGAGATAATTTCAGTATTTGTTACTCTTATATTTACAATCTCTGTGAGAAAGATCTTTTCTTTACTACTTATACGATTTGTGTACTTGCAAATTCTCAATCACTAGCTAAATTCAAACATCCAACTAATTTTGCTAGTTGTCTCATGTTTTAGGTAATTTAAATTGTAATGAAACAATGAAACTTAGCATGCTAGCTATTACCATACATGACAAATAGGTCACAGTGTCATGCTTATCCAATTAAGAAATTACAACTCAACCATTAACTTGGATGAGCAAGCTATTGTTTGCTTATGCCATATTGAATTTCTAGATACAATATTTTCCTTTCAATTTTTAGATTTTCTTTGAGTTGTTCTTTTCCTTTATTTCATTTTATGTTCATGACTATTAAAATAAGATGATGATAATAGATGATTGCTTTTGGGTTGAGATATCAACTATAAGGCAACATCTTACTTGAATATACCATTTTCTGTTTTTATTTCATTTAATTTCAAGTTCATTTGCTGTTGCCTTTAAATTCTATTTTTATATTCATTTCGATTTAATGTTCTAGCAGTTTAATCTCTTGTTACTTGATTTTCTTGCTATTTAAATTTCATGTCCTTTTAAGTTAATTGTTCATTTACTTTCATTTAAATTTCCAAGTTCATATGCTTTATTTTCATGTTATTTTGCTCTTATTATGTTTATGATTTAATTATTGCCTCTTTTGCTTTCGATTTATGTTCACTCTAATGTTTATGTTCTTTAAAATTTGTTGTCACTTAAATTTCATGCACTCTTTAATTTACATTGTAAAGTTTATGTTCTTTTAAACTATAATTTTCATGCTCAATATTGATTTCAATTCTAGGTTGATTTAGATCATGTTAACTCGATAATGTTAATTTTCAAGTTAATAGTCCTATTTACTTATATACTAATAGCTTGATTTAGTGATTGTCATGCGTTGTTAGTTGCTTTACTTTAACATGTTTTTCTTTTTATGTTTCACTTGCATTTTCATTTTTCATGCTATTTAAATTCATGTTCTTTTAATTTTAATGTTCTTTAAATTTATTGTTTTAGTTTCATGATATTTAAATTTCATGTTCATTTATTTGACAAGTTCTTTGTTGCTTTTAGTTTCATTATGTTTATGCTTTCTTTAATTTTAATTATGTAGTAGATTTCATGTCTATGATCTTAATGAAACCTAGTCATGTAATTTGATTGTATTAACATCTCTTTGATGTTGCTAATGGCTTAGTTAGGTTTTCCATTTCACTTGTACTTAAGGCTCATAATTAGTTACTTCTAATTAATTAATGGGTAACTTAGATTAACTTGAAATAGGAGTTAAAGGAACACTAAATTAGCTTGACAAAGGAATTTGATGTTCATCTCTTGTTTAATTAGATTCAACTAGTTAAGATAATTAGTAACTTTAAAGTACCTTATTGGGTTTTAAAGGGATCGTTAATGAACTTGAAAAAGGGAACTAAGGATCTAGACTTAGTGAAATGACATAGGTAATTGTAGGATAGGTATTGATAATGCCTATGTAACCAATTGAAAAGAGCTGGAGCTTTGATAGATTCTTATTAGATAGACCACTATAGACATATAGGGTTCTAAATATTAAAGATAGATTTGTAAACTATCGACAGAGGTTTGGAAACAAATTTAAGCTCCTAGTTAACAATCTAAGTAAGGTTGTTTTAGTTAAAAAAAGGTTGATAGGCCTAATGTAATAATTAGATGTAGTTAGTATCTTGGATTTGTTTACCTTTTTGTTTACTTTACTTTTATTGTTTTGTTTACTTTATTTGTTGTTAGATTATGATTTTTTTTTTTTTCACTTCTACCTTTTTTATATTAGATTTGAATACAATTGGATGTCTAATTTGAGTACTTAGCATAGGCCACCACCACAATCCTTATGGGATGATAACTTATATTTACATTTTGTTACTTGTCATGATCCGCTCACTTGCAAGATCGCTTAACAAATTATAACCGTTGTAGATCATTAGAGTCATTATTTCTTCCCATGGAGTTTGTTTTATTTGAAAGCATATCACTTGCAATTTTTTTTACTACAATCTTACAATCGTTCAATCACAATTCAAGATTATATAAAGGTCCACCATTTATAAGTGTAGGTTTCATATAAAATTTAGATGGATCCTACAAATTTTGAATTGCAATTGGTTAATTGTAGTGCAATGATTGTAGGTGATATATTCCCATTTTATTTTTTGATTATAAAGCTTTAAAGTATTTGAATAGGCAACACAAGTCAAATAGTTGACATGCCAAGTGAGTAGAATTCATACAATCATATTCCTTCTCTATTAAGCACAAAGCAAGGAAACTTAACAAAGTTTCAAAACTATTTTAGGCCACTTTTGGAAGACTTCATGGAAGAAACTAGGAACTAAGCTTCAATTTAGTATTTCTTGTCACCCAAAAGTCAATGGCTAAATCAAAGTATTTAATAGAAGCTTGGAGAATCTTGTGAGAAGCTTGATAAAGAACAAAGGATAATGGGATGTGCTTTTTGCACATGCTAAGCTTGCTTATAATTGATCCTATAGCCAAAAAATCGATTGTAATCACTTTGACATTGTTTATGGGAAAAATCCAATTAGTCCCTTATTGTTGGCTATAATCGCCGCCAAAGCTCATTTTAATGAAAATGTTGAAGAAAGAACTAAAGGTATAAGGATATTCTTGTACCAATTTAGAGAAAAGATTACCAAGCAAACTAAGAAGTACAAGGTTCAAGGCAATAAACATAGAAACCTAGTGGCATTTAAAAAGGGTGATTCAATGCGAATTCATTTAAGGAAAGAAAGGATCTCTGAAAGATGACATTCTAAACTCTTACCGTGAATTAGTGGATATTTTAAAGTTCTATAATGTATTGGAGAAAATGTTTACAAAATAGAACTAACTGAAGATTAAGGAATTTTAACTACTTTCAATGTGTTTGGCTTATCTATTTACCATGAAGATGAAAACATTCAAAACTCGAGCTATCAAGGGAGAATGATGTAAGAGCAAGTTCTTAACTTAGCCCACCAATTTTATCCATATAAAGGCCCAAACTAATGAAAAAGAATCTATCAACCAGCCCAACTCATTAATTCCAAAACAATTCCTAAATTCAATCTTTAATAATGTTAATTATGAAAAAGCAAACTTTACTATAGAAGAAATATTTCACTAAGGTTCCAACCCACACCATTAACCATTGGTTGTCCCCAAATGCCACAATAATTGCTTGAATTAAGTCTTACAATAATAGTGATTCCTGTCCCAAAAAGAACCCTATGAGATTTTTAAAATTATGTCCATAATAATTTTTATATAATAATTGTGTTTGTTCTTTTGAATTTACTTCTCCTATTCTTCAAATAATGTACCAAACCCTTCTATAAATACCCCCTTATGTAATGTTAAAAGCCATATTGAATTTGAGTGAAAAAAAAACCTTGTGTTTTTCTTTTTTTAAATTATGTATCTCTTGGGTGATTTTTCTTAAAGCGATGAACTAATTTAACTCTTTTCAATAGGATGGTGAATTCTATATCCTTAGAGTTTAAAATTATTTTTTCTTATTTCATTGGGGTTGTTAAACCTATACTCTCAAAAGAGTGAGATTACTCTTTTTTTATTATTATGATTAAGAGATTCAATTCACTTCATTCTCTTAATCCTATATTACTTGGTATAACTATTAGCCTTTTATCACTTAATATCTCGATTTGACATTAAGCATAGTAGTATCTATTCAAATTGTTAACCATATTAAGTTTTAGGTTTAATACACAAATGCTTTTAATAAACTTTAGTACCATTCCAAAACTTTATTACACTTCGGTCAAGGATTTCTTAGTTAATTCTTATCATGACTAGATGAGATATTCCCTTGATTACTCAAGGTAATCAAACCTCTATTGATTACTAAATATATCTTCATATGTCTCACGTTATATCTAATATAATATTACAAAAGAGGCGTAAATGAGAAAAATGGTTGTTAGTCTCCTTTAATGTGATCACTATGCCCCTTGCCTTGAAGCTTTTGTAGTTAATAGACTTGACAACTCATATATCGTTGTTATTTTTTATGTCAAACACAACACGAATAACTAAAACATGAACACAACACAAATAATTAAACTTGTTAAAATCTTGAATGTAAACACGACACACTTTTTATATGTATTATACGCAATATGACCTAAGTAACACGATTAACATAATATTGACACGATACACATGATTAATTAGCTCTTCTTAACCAACTGTAAAAATTGCAAATAACAATGGTAATCTCCCTCAAATCCACCATATAACAGAGTACATTAATGAAAAATCCCAACTCTTGATAGTTTCTCAAAAGAAAAACATTAAGGTGCATTTGGTTCATGAAATTTGGGATTCCCGTTAGGAATCCTACTTTTTATAATGTGATTCTTATTTTTGGTTCACAAAATTTAAGATTTTTCCTTCACATCTAGAATCTAATATTTCCTACAGTGTCAAAAAGAAAGAAGTAGCCTAGAATCAAAAACCTTCCTCTCATTGAAGTTTTCTCAAATTCTTAGCAAAATGCAAAATTTCTCCCACTTTTACACTCAATAATTGGTATTTAGGGTCCATTATACCCTTTAATATCAAAGGAATTGCATCATAAATCAAGCCCCCATCTGGCACAGACAGAGGCATTCAAAGTCTTAATGTTTAACACCTAGCATCACAAATGGAATAATATCAGTTTATACAAAATAAAATTTAAATCAATTATTTTTGTTTATTTTTAATTTAGTTTTTTTATAATTAATTTGATTTTATTTAATAAAACGATGAAGAACTTGGCAAGATGAGGCTTTAACAAGGAAAAAAAAAAGAATGAAACTTATTAATTTATTGATAATAATATCAAATTTTTGAAAAAAAAAAGGGAAGTTCATTATTTTTACAATATTTTAGTTCACAAAAATAATGTCTATTGGTGAATCTTCTGAATTGAATAATAAATAAATTAAATATTTGAATATAAATCCTAGAAAAAGTTAATTTTTATGTTTTTTTATTAATTTCACATATACAAATTTAATTCCACGATCTTAAATAAATTTTTGTAAATAAAACAAAATTTAAAGAAATTCAAAAAATAATTAAACTTTTCAAATACATAAATAAAGAAGTGCTTTAACTGGATTGACTCATTGCTTAACTTAATTAATATACTTACATTGATTTTTAGTAAATTTTAAGATGTTATTATCTCATAAGTTAGTTTTAAATTTTATATATGATTGAGCTATCTGCAAGTGCACAGAATTGCATCAAATAAAAAAAAAAGGCAAAATTCATTTCCACAAAAATTGAAAAAAAAGTGAATCAAGTACTAAAATTGCCTCACATTTTATTATATTCAAAAAATTCACATCAATATGCAATAACTAATTAAACTATTTAACTAAGCAAAACAAAAAATTAATTTATGCAAGAATTAAATGGAGCAATCTAACACCCTAAAAAACAAATTTTAAATATGCAAAAATAATAAATAGCGAGTGAAGTAAATCAAAACAACAATTAAGGATAGAAATTAAAGCATGCAATAACATGTAACAAGTAAAACTGAATCTAAATCACAACCTAAAAACAATTTAATATGCTAGAATTTAAATTAAAAACCAAAATTAATACTTGAACTAATGCAGCAACCCAATAAGTTAATTAAACATGCAAGACATCTAATTAACTAAAAACCAAACTTAAAAATTGAATTCAAACTTAAACTAAGTTAAATTAACTTATTAAACTTCAAAACCAGTAAATTAAACTAAATCTAACATACAAAGTAACTAAACTTAAATCACACTTAACAGAATTAAGCTTCAATAAATTTAACTTAAAACATGCAAGAATATTAAACTCTAATCTAATAACTTAGAATCAAAAACTTATAATGCTTAATTAAATTAAAGAACATCAAGTTAAGCTAGAACAGTAGCTGGAAAACTCAAATTGCATGAATTGAATTGAAAACTTAAATAACTAACTCATAACAAAAACTTAAAGATAATTGAATTGCAAGAACTTAAATTTAAAAAGCTTTACACAAAAATTAAATCAAAACAGAATTTAAACTTAAATTGGAATTACAGGAACAAAAATTATAAGATGAATTTAAAATAAACTTTGAAAATTAAATAACGAGAACAAATTAATGGATTGGTTTGTCATCTCAATCCCTAAAATAACTAAAAAACTTAAAAAAAATTTAAAAAGAATAAAGAAAACAAGTAAATAAACCCTAGAAAACTATAGGATTGGCTATCACCCTAACTATTACTCGCTCTAATGCCTAAAGCTAGGTATTTAAAGAACAAGTTTATAAAGAAGAATAACTAGAACAAGTTCTATAATAAAAGGAGTCGTTGAACTCTTTCTTGAATGTAGAAGATTTTTTGAGCTGTTTGAATAGACTTGTTAAGTGGGAGAGATCTTTTTGAAGGGATTTTGATTGGATTAAAGTGAATCTCCTCTAAAAATTGAATTTGGATAGAATATTGGCTAAATAAGCTAAGTAGCTTCTCACTTGATGACTTTTTGATGATTTGAACCTCTTAGAATAGAAGAAAGAGGTACAATTTTAACTTTTTAAGTAGCTCTTAAAAATAAAAAATTAAACTATTGTAGAGAACAAGTGTGCTTTCTTCAAATAGATTAAAATTTTGAAATTTTCAACTGCTTTAAAAATTTGTCTTGAATAAACTCTCTTTCTTTAATTTGGTGAGAGGCTACTTTGAAGATTAAAACTTCTTGGACAAGAAAGAACTTTTTGTAGGATTAGGCCTCATTTATTTAAGACATCTCATGCATTTTTAAACCCATGCACACTACTTTTTATTCCAAGTAGGAGCAGGACTTCTACTTCTATTTAAATTAGCTCATGCAAAGTTTTCTCCTATGCAAACTAGAAAATCCAACTTATAATAGGTTCAAGAGAATTCCAAGTCAACCTAGGATTTCCCACTTTGACTAGGTGTACAAAGGTTGTTTTGACTTTTCCTAATAGACAGATTTTTAAATCCTATTCCATGTCAGCATGCCACATAAACATACAAGTCAACTATTTTGGTGAATGAGATTAGACATGTTGCCATATCATCCACAATAAGCCTATGCATGTACATCTATATAAAACACCATAGACTTAGATTAAAATTATGGAATTCTCAAATCTACCTTCCATTGAACCAAAATTCTCTTTTCTTAAATTTCGCATGAATTTCATAAATTTCACATCAAGAATCAGCACATTATTGAATCTTAGATACAGCAATGCAAGTCGGAAACAACTTAATACTTCCATTCTAAGATTTACCAAGAACTTCAAGATTAATCAAGTACATACCAAGAACCATCCAATATTCCTTCAAATGTATCAAAAAGCTTATTAAGATTCATTAAGATTCGATTTTTTCTTCAAGATTTCCTACAAGAAGGCAAATTAAGCACATTAAGAGTAAAAAGAATCTTATTTCACCAAGAACAAAGCAAAATTAACTTATTTAACTACTATAAATAATTCTATTTCATAAAGTTATCAATAGAATTTAAATACATAGAGTGAAAGTAAGGGAGAGAGAATATTGTTGGCTCTTCATTAAAGATGATATAACTGTTACATTTTAAATATATATATATAAATAATAGATGACACTTGAGAAAGTAAATATCGCCTATTATCATAATAGATATCATTTGAAAAAAGTAAATAATATCTATTATCATAATAGAATATATAAAATTTACATGTTAAATTATATAAATAAATAATATACAAGTAACTAAAGTAAGTTATACGTGATATAAATATATAAATTAATTTAATTAAACCACTTATAAATTAAATAAATATATATATTATGAAATTAATTATTTAAATAATTTTATGAATATTAAATATTATGTTAGAAAAATGGGGTCCAGTCCCATGTAAATGGTTTTGGACCAAGTAAAGGCCATGGGCCTTAATCTTTTATTTTACACAGAGCCCTAGCTACTTAATAAAAAAGAGGTGGGGTTGTTTAAGGTGTGTGTCGACAACCAAGCAGAGAAAGAAGAAAAGCCAAGAAAAGCAGAGAGAGAAAAAGGAGAAGGGAGAGTTGGTTAAACGGAAGTCGATCCGTGGTCCGATTGAGTTGGAACCTTGTCAGGAGGTTTATGATTCAGAGTTATACATTCTGAACGGTGAAGATCGGGTTTGAAGCTCTCCAAAAACAAATCCAGGGTGTATTTGTTGAGTCACTTATTTGGTTGGATTTCTCCAATTGTTTCTCTAGTTGTTGATTAGCTTTAGTTTTAGCTAGAGAAGAACTTTGTATAACTATTATTTGATAGTGAAGATTTTTCTGGTGGCCCGTGGTTTTTCCCTCTACACTGGAGGGTTTTTCACGTAAATCTTGGTGTGCTTTATTTTTCCTGCGCATTTGATTATTGATTGTTGTCTATTGCTTCTGTATTATTGTGATTATTGCTTCAGGCGCAACAAGTGGTATCAGAGCGAGGGTTATTTTGAGACATCGATACAGAAACAACCCAGGATAGAAGTAAATTCTGTTTGAGATCATGAAGGGTGATACAGGTTTCATGATAAAATTGACAGCATCGAATTATTCAATTTGAAAGCCTATGATGGAGGATCATCTATACTGCAAAGATTTGTATGAGCCAGTATTAGGTGATTCGGCTAAACCAGCGGATATGAAAGATGAAAGCTGGAAGAAGCTAGGTAGAAAAACGTTGGCTACAATCAGAAAATGGGTTGATATCAA
The DNA here is from genome assembly GCF_047325235.1 of Durio zibethinus. Lineage (NCBI taxonomy): Eukaryota > Viridiplantae > Streptophyta > Magnoliopsida > Malvales > Malvaceae > Durio > Durio zibethinus. The sequence continues at coordinate 14,482,122 of NC_143179.1, forward strand.
CGTGTTCCATCATGTAACGCAGGAATCAGATGCTCACATTGTTTGAGAAAAATAGGCAGCATTGTATGAGAGAAAAATAAGTATGAATAAAGTTATGCTTGTTAAAAAGATTGTAACTTTACAGTATAGGGATGGACGATCTGTTACAGAGCACTTGAGTGATTTTTAAGATATATTTAATCGGATGACTATTATGGAACTTAAGATGGATGATGAAATGAAGGCATTATTTCTTTTGGGTTCATTGCCAGACAGCTGGAATACTCTAGTTGTGACTGTTCTTAATTCAGCTCCTGATTATAAGGTGACATTAGAGATGGTAAAGGACAGTATGCTTAATGAAGAAGCGAGGCGAAAAGATGTAGACCCTGGGAATCAAGCTCTGGTCACAGAGAACAGAGGTAGAAACATCGACAGAGGTCAGGACTCAAAAGGCCGTGGTAAGTCTAAACATAGATCCAAGTCTAGAGGTAAAGTGAAGTGTTTCCATTGTGGTAAGACGGGTCATATAAAACAAAACTGTAGAATCTTGAAGCAAGAGCGAAAAGATGAGAAAGGCAAGAGTTCAGATGATGGCAATGTTGCAGCAGTGAATTCAGATAGTGATTCAGTTACTTTGATTTGTACACATGGTGATTGTAATCATGTTAGTGATCCCGACATTGAGTGGATAGTTGACACATGAGCGGCATATCATTGTGTTCCTAAGAGAGAGTTGTTTACAACTTACAAAGCAGGAGACTTTGGTTGTACCAAGATGAAAAATAAGAGTGTGTCGCAGATTATTGGGATTGGTGATATTGTTGTACAAACTAGTACATGCTGCATGTTGACTTTAAGGGATGTCAGACACATTCCAGATATAAGAATGAACTTGCTTGCTATTAATGTCCTTGATAAGGAGGGATATGAAAGCCGACAAAAGAATGGACAGTGGAAGCTTCTCAAAGGATCTATGGTAGTTGCAAGGGGAAAACTATGCTGCACAATGTATAAGACATGGATGCAATTGAACGGTAACCAGATAAATACCGTTGAAAATGATGCTTCAGCAAACTTGTGGCACAGGAGGCTGGCACACATGAGTGAAAAAGGGTTACAGGTTTTGGCAAGGCAGTCTCTCATTCCCTTGACCAAAGGTATGTCTCTCGATTCATGTGATTATTGTTTGTTTGGTAAGCATCATAGAGTTTCTTTTCGTAAAAGTTCTCAGAGAAAAGAAAATAGATTGGAATTAATTTATTCTGACGTATGTGGTCCCATTGAGGTTGAGTCATTAGGTGGTAGTAGATATTTTGTTACTTTTATTGATGATGCTTCACGTAAGACTTAGGTGTATATGTTGAAATACAAAAGTCAGGTACTGCAATATTTTCAAAAATTTTATGCCATGATTGAAAGGATGACAGGGTTACCCTTGAAGTGTATTCGAACTGATAATGGTGGGGAATACACATCTAAAGGCTTTGAAGAGTATTACTCAAAGCATGGGATCAGGCATGAGAGGACAGAACCTGGAACACCGCAGCATAATGGTATAGCTGAAAGAATGAATCGCACCATTGTGGAAAAAGTCAGATGTATGTTGAGGATGGCAAAATTACCAAAGCCATTCTGGGGTGAAGCAGTCAACACAGCTTGTTATTTACTTAACAGGTCACCATCAGTTCCTTTGGGCTTTGACATTCCAGAAAGAGTGTAGACAGGGAAAGATGCTTCATACTCTCACTTGAAAGTTTTTGGGTGTAAAGCATTCATGCATGTACCAAAAGAGCAGAGGTCAAAGCTTGATAGTAAAGCTACACAGTGTGTGTTTGTAGGATATGGTGATGAGGAATTTGGCTACAGGGTATGGGATCTAGTAAAGAGAAAGACAGTCAGAAGCAGAGATGTGGTCTTTCATGAAAAAGAAACCATAGCAAACCTTGAGAAAAATAAGAAGACTACACGAGTTACTATTGAATGTGATGTTTCAACACCGACAGGGATTTCACAAGAAAGAGCCACAGATGGTGAAAATGAGCCAAAAATAGAACTTGGGGATATGAATGAGCCAGCCATAGTTGGTGATGAGCCAGATGCTATTAGTTTTGAGCAGGAGGAGCAATCCTCTCTACCTGAGAGTGTTGAGCAGGGGGAGCTACCTTCAGCATCAAGTGATGTAGAGTCTCAACTCAGGAGATCTACTAGAGAGCGCAGGCCATCTACCAGGTATCCAAGTTCAGATTTTATTTTAGTTACCAGTGAAGGGGAGCCAGAAAGCTTTCAAGATGTGCAGGCTACTCCGGATAGAGAGCACTGGTTAAAAGCAATGAAAAAAGAGATAAAGTCATTACGAAAGAATGATACTTATGATCTTGTTAAACTTCCAACAGGGAAGAGGCCATTAAAGAATAAATGGGTGTTCAAGTTGAAAAAGGATGGTGACAAACTAGTGAGGTACAAAGCTCGATTGGTAGCAAAAGGTTTTTCTCAGAAACCAGGCATCGATTTTGATGAGATTTTTGCTCCAGTTGTAAAAATGAGTTCTATTCGAGTGGTACTGGGATTGGCAGCTAGTTTGAATCTTGAGCTTGAGCAACTTGATGTTAAAACTACATTTTTGCATGGTGATTTACAGGAGGACATTTATATGAATTAGCCTGAGGGTTTTGAAGTGAAAGGGAAAGAGCACTTAGTTTGCAAATTGAAAAAAAGCTTGTATGGCTTGAAACAAGCCCCGCGACAGTGGTACAAAAAGTTTGATTCTTTTATAATGAGTCATAGTTATAAAAGAACAGCAGCGGATTCTTGTGTGTATATTAAACAATTCCCTAATGGTAACTTCATTATCCTATTATTATATGTTGATGATATGTTGATTGTAGGACAAGATGCTAGTATGGTTTGCAGGTTGAAAGAACAATTGTCTAAGTCCTTTGATATGAAAGATTTAGGTCCAGCAAAGGAGATTCTTGGTATGGACATTATCCGAGATAGGAGAGCTGAAAAGCTATGGTTGTCACAGGAAAAGTATGTTGAACGAGTGCTTGGTAGATTCAACATGCAACATGCTAAATCAATTAGCAGTTCACTTGCCAACCATTTTCATCTAAGTAAGAAATCTTGTCCAGTGTCTAAGGAAGAGCAACTAGCTATGTCTAGTATTCCTTATTCTTCTGCAGTCGATTCTTTAATGTATCTTATGGTTTGTACAAGGCCTGACATTGCTCATGCAATTAGTGTAGTGAGCAGATTTCTTTCTAATCCAGGAAAGGTTCACTGGGAAGCAGTAAAATGGATTTTTAGATATTTGAGGGGTACCTCAAAAATATGTTTGACTTATGGAGTTTCACAACCAATTCTAAAAGGGTTTACTGATGCTGACATGGCAGGCGATCTTGATGGTAGGAAATCTACTTCAGGGTATTTGTTCACTTTTACAAGAGGAGCTGTATCTTGACAGTCTAAGTTGCAGAAGTGTGTTGCTTTGTCAACTACAGAAGCTGAGTATATTGCAGCAACTGAAGCATGTAAAGAAATGCTTTGGATGAAACGTTTTCTTTTTGAATTGGGGTTGAATCAGAAAGAGTATGTGGTATTTTGTGATAGCCAAAGTGCTTTAGATTTGAGTAAGAATACCATGTACCATGCTAGAACAAAGCACATTGATGTTAGATATCATTGGTTACGTTCAGTGATTGAAGAACAGTAGATGCTATTGAAGAAAGTCCATGCTGATAAAAATGTGGCAGATATGTTGACTAAGATACTTCCCAGGGAAAAGCTTGAGCTTTGCAGTAACTTGGCCGGAATGAGTTCCCTGGCCAAGGTAAGTTCCAAATGAAATTGCTATGGTGATGAATCTCCTTCTAATGGGACTGGAGGGGGAGATTGTTAGGAAAATGGGGTCCAGTCCCATGTAAGTGGTTTTGGACCAAGTAAAGGCCATGGGCCTTAATCTTTTATTTTACACAGAGCCCTAGCTACTTAATAAAAAAGAGGTGGGGTTGTTTAAGGTGTGTGTCGACAACCAAGCAGAGAAAGAAGAAAAGTCAAAAAAAGCAGAGAGAGAAAAAGGAGAAGGGAGAGTTGGTTAAACGAAAGTCGATCCGTGTCCGATTGAGTTGGAACCTTGTCATGAGGTTTATGATTCAGAGTTATACATTCTGAACGGTGAAGATCGGGTTTGAAGCCCTCTAGGAACAAATCCAGGGTGTATTTGTTGAGTCACTTATTTGGTGAGATTTCTCCAATTGTTTCTCTAATTGTTGATTAGCTCTAGTTTTAGCTAGAGAAGAACTTTGTATAACTATTATTTGATAGTGAAGATTTTTCTGGTGGCCCGTGGTTTTTCCCTCTACACTGGAGGGTTTTTCACGTAAATCTTGGTGTGCTTTATTTTTCCTGCGCATTTGATTATTGATTGTTGTCTATTGCTTCTGTATTGTTGTGATTATTGTTTCAGGCGCAACATATTATTCCTGTATCATCAAAAGTAATATAATACAAGAATACATTAAAGAATCTTAGAATTTATAACCAAACATAAAAATCTTACGTTCCTAAATAATAAATCAAATACTAGAATCTTTCACTACTCAAACTTTGTCAAGTAAAGTATTTTGTAAGAAATCACTTTCCCAACCAAAATTTTAAATTTCGTGAATCAAACGTCATCTAAATATATAAATTCTACATCATGCCAGGGCAAGGAACACAATTTTTTCTAAGCAACAATATATATATATAGTAGAGAAAAATTGCAAAATATAGGGAGAGATTAGGGTTTCAGGTAGTTTCTAGTAGGACTTTTAAGTTGATTTTTCAAACAAAGGAAAAGAATTGAAAAATGATAGAAGAGTTTTTCTGGGTGCTCCAAACTTGTTGATCGGAGGTTTAAAGTGGTTTCGCAGGCTAACATAAGGGTTTTGATGGTTTCGATCTCAGGATTCTTGTGCTCTTTTAGGGCTTCAAGCTAGCTAAAATTTAGTAGGTGAAGAAGGGGAGAACTATCAAGTTTTTCCTCCGAGATTGGTGGCAGAACAACAACAAAAATGATGGAGATTAAGGTTTTTTTGGGTTTTCAATCTCGACAGTTAGGATTCTTTCCGAGTAACCTAAAAAAAAGTAAGAAAGGGAGGAAGAGGGATTTATTTAGGTGGTCACCGAAAGAAGGTAAAACAAGGTTGTCGCGACTGAGGGTGGCAACTCGGTCTTTTTAGAAAGAAGTAGGAAGCAACCACTAGAGAGACGGGACAAGCAGAAGAAATGCGAGGGAAATTTTGTATTTTGGATAGACTAAACGGTATGCTTCGGTGAGTGAGAAAACACAAAAATAAAAATTAAACGTGTTTAACATGTTTCACGTGTCTTGTACTCATGCCATGCGATATTTGAACGAATTTTTTTTTTATTTTGTATATGTTTATTTGTTAAGATATATATATATAAGACGAATAATATTATATCAAAAAATTTATTAATATAATTAATTATAAAATAATTTTTAAATTTTTATATAATTTTTATATAATTTTTTTATTATATTATCTATCATATTTAAAATTACTAAATCCAACACTCAGCGTCCATATGGTACGAGCGAAAGACCTTGTGCCAGATTTCCTCGTCCACAACATTTGTTTACCATGCGATCGTCCTCAACCTTCTTTACCTTTTTTTATTATGATTATATGCACTTATCAACCAATCCTGTCTTTTAGGACTGTTTGGCTTTTACCACACCGCCTACGCAAAACGGCGGCGCTAATAAGCATTTTTCATTTTCTTTTCTTGTTTTTATAGCGAGTTGATTTTACTTCAGCCTTGTGAAGATGAAAAAAATGAAATAAAAGTGAACTCAACGTAGGAACTTAATGAAAAGAGATGTCATCGGCAGCTAGATTTCTCAAGAAATGTTCCATAGCATTTAGAAATACAATTATCTACAACGTTAAAAGAAACAATAATATGGAAATAAAAACAACAAACTGTTTATTATCATTCGGGGAATACTATAATATATACAACCAACACACATTATTGTATGAATAATTAAATATCAACAGTGCCCAGACGCCTTCAGAGAAACATCAGCCGTTGTAGGAACATCAACAACGCCTAGAAAGCATTGAAAAAGCAATTATAATCCTAAATTTTTCAGCAAATCCTAGTAAATGACCATTTCATTTTGAAAAAAAAAACCATCAATCTCTTCTCAAAACTACTTAAAGTTCTATTAGTATCTTTCATCAAGTACTCAATCCACACAACCCACTCAAAACCAACTTGACTTAACCCAAATTGATTGAAAAGGAAAAAAAAAATGCAACACACCAAAGCAATTCATCTTTTATACCTCATCTAAACCGGAACTGATCCACGCTGTCTAATTGTTATCTCTAATCTGGTAATATCACAGTCAAGAGAGAGTATTTTACTCGCAATGATATTTTTCCCTTTTCAACCATGAGCCTTGCACCAGAGACAACCCAGTACCCAGGTAAATCTTGCGGTCCTCTGGTCATCTCTGTTGTGTCTACAAACCGCAGAAGTTTTGGTGCTTGGCTGGGCAATGGAGGGCCCCCAGGATAAACGGCAGAGTTTATGTTGACCTCAGTTGGAGGAGGAGCTTGTTTTTGAGTACTTGAGAAATGAGTGCTGATTAACGTTGAGATAATCCCAGATTTTTGGGTCAAGGCAGGAGAGCCATCCCACTGAGGCTGCCTGATAGCTTTTGCACCTATTAACTTGGAGAAATGCAACCGTAAGAATAAAACTTTCTTCAAGCCAGAGTCTCCAACTTCAAAGTGAGCACCAGTAACAATAGACAGTTCCTCATCAGACTCCACAGGCGCTGTGCAGACATGAGAGAAGCTCTTCCACTGGATCTTTTCATAGTACTTGCGTTCAGAAGAGGGATTAGAGACACAGGTGCTTCGTTCATCCTCAAGCTGAAATGTCTTTGGCAGTGAGGAAAGATGCTGCAAGTGAATCGCCAAGCAGTTGCCCCTTGTACCTTCCAAATAAAGTCGAAGGCCAGTTACAGGCTTTTTATCCACATAAACCTGTCAAAAGGAATTCAATATAAAGTAAATTAGTACAAAATCGGTTATTACAGTAGCTTATTGACAACATTTCTGATCAATTTTTAAGCTATTAATGCCAATCACAAAGGCAGAACCCTACAAGAAGGGTCTTTTTTTTTCTTTAAACAACAACCATTATAATCCTAATAAGAACAATAATAATTTCACATAACAACTATGCTTTTAATTTTGACATGTATCCACCTGCAGTTTCACTTTGTTACCAAAGGGGTTAAAGCATTAACTTTCCATGAAATGACAAAACTCACAAGCATTTCTTTTTTTCTTTTTTAAACACCTTTTAAGAGTAAGGATATTTTACTATCAAAAAACAGAAAAGGATGTCCTTTTTAAACACTATATCTCCCTTTACAATGACTACAAAACACACCACAATAAGTGTGAAAGTGTAACTTGAAGATGCAGTTAAAAAGTTGAAAACTGAAAATTGAAGAGTAACCCCATAACCCCATTTGATAACGTTAAAAAACCACAAAATCTTAAAAACCAAAAATGCAATGTTCTAAGTGAAATAACTAAAAAAACCACATAAATACAATTTAACCTTTTTTAAGCCAACCGTTGAATCAGCAGTTCAGGCTTATTTATTCTGAAACACTAGGAACTCATGTCTATTCATTAGTGGGAAGTCATGATTATTCACTAGTGAGACCACAAATATGATAATCTCTCTTATCATACTTGACACAAGGTATCATTACCAGACAGAGATGGCATAAAGGGTGGGCAGCCCACGACGTATTTTCATTTTTTTTCATTTGGTCCCCACCTATCACATCTTTAATTTTTTAAAGTTGACCAATAAGTAATGATCCCATCATTTTTTTTTTATATGATATACTCATTAATTTTTTGGAAGAAACAATGATCCATGATATATGTTAATTGTTATTTATAATTGTAAAATTTATTGCCTTTTGAGTTAATTAGTGCTTGTAAAATTGTTTATTCGTAGTGAAAAATTTTCCCCTTTCCCATAAGGACATAAGCATTTAAGTTGAACCATGAAAATTATGTACTAATTTTCTTCATTTTTACACTTTTTTTCATAATTATGATACTAAAATAGTAAATACATAAGAAAAACTAATAATTAAAGGAAAAATTATATATGGAAAAAAGGAAAATATAATATTGGGTCAAGCAAAGCACTGCCCAACCCATTACATGTGAGGTCACACCTGGTATGACCCACAATGTAATTGGGCCACAAGCTATGCTAGGCTTACCTCTAAGAAATCTGGGCCATGCAGAGCCGGCCCAACCTGTCCATTTTGCCACCTCTATTACCAAGAACTCAAAAAAGGAGGAAGCATGCCTTTTTAATAAGAAAAAAAAAGTAAAGTAGACTACCAAGCCCAAACTGCAAAACTTTGCTTTTCAGGAACTATAAAGAACCAAGCCTTAAAGGAACTTGTAGGATGAAACCCAAACCTTGCATCTAAAAAAAGTCAAACAAAGATCCCAAAAACTGCAAACTCAAGTTGCAAAATCAAATTCATAAAAAAAAAAAAAAAAGCCTATTAATCCCTAGCTCCCTCAATTTGATAATGTAGTTATAATAACACACCCAGCAAATCCCTAGGTTGCAACATATTCTCTAGCACACAAAGCACCTATTCTCAGATAAGTTTAAATCACAACATTACCCACCAATACCGAATAATACCTCGCCTATAACAACAACAATAACAGAGTGGTGATTTTAGAGTGTAATTAAAACTCTTTTATCCTCCAACAATTCTTAGTCTGCATATGTATATGTGTGTGTGTGTGTGTGTATACATATATGTGTGTGTGTGTGTGTGTGTGTATATATATGTGTGTGTGTGTGTGTGTGTGTGTGTGTGTGTGTGTGTGTGTATATCCATAACATGATGGCACTTTTGCTGTTGTCCGAACTTAAACATAATAGTTCTGAATTGGATATCACATTTTTGGTCATTTGGATGTCTCACTGGCTTGAGCAAATCCATTTCTACAATGAGTTCTGCCCTATTTAACTCACATCAGGATTTGAGAACATTTCTCTTATATGACCAAATAAAATCATAGGTTAAAGGGAGTCCAAGGGAGTTAGGATATACTTTTAACTATGCCTGTGGATAGCAAATATTAACATAGCACAAAAAAGAGGCTATGGTAAGTCATCTTTGCTTTGTAATTTGATTTATATTTAAGCTCCATTAATGCCATGCACTTGAAGTGACAATTAACGAGTTAACATGCGACATGAGCACCAAGACAAATTATCACATCAAAATGTCCATGATAGTTTTACCATGCTTATCACTGGTTTTTATTTTGGAAATGGCAGAAGGGCCATATACAAGACTGGGAATATTACCGGTGTTGTGTTAACATAAAGCTTGGGGCCCATGAAGCTAAACTGCAATGATGCACTATTTTGTTGCTTCTTTTGAGGACCAAGGGGCAGCTCACCAAACACTGGAGCCCATTGCTTTGGAAGCTGAAACTCCAAAAACTGGTGTAGTTCATCTATTGTAGGCTTATCTGTATTTAAAAGGAAAATAAATGAATAATGGCTTACATTTCCTTCATACCAGAAGCAAATTTTGGAAAACACCAAGAAAAATGAACAGTGAAGACAAACATAAATCTAGCAACTTATATATTTTTAATTTCTTTTTCTTTCAAGATGAAAATAACCCAAAGTTTAGCTTCAGACTGTATGATGAAAAAGATAATACTGATCATGTAGAAAAAAGTGGGTGTTTTCCTACTTGTGAAGGTGATCAGTTTTCTATTAACAAGGGATACATATTGTTTATTTTAAAAATTTTAAAAAAAAATCAGAACCTATGTATTAAAAGAATGGTGTGAGGATATTTGGCACTTTTACATAACAAAAATTACCATCAGATACCAATTAACCATGTAAAGTGGAAATGAAATGCAGATTTGATAATGACACTATACACAAAGACGAAACAAAATCCTGAATAATCGAGTTGCATGACAAGGCAAGAATGCTTCTGTTAACAATATACAGCGGTTATTTTATTCTTAATTCAAACCTTTTTCCTCCAAGAAAATGAAAAAAAAAAAAAATTACAAGGCACTAAAGGCAAATTTGCCAATATATTATGGGTCAATGTTGAATTTTGCCACTAATTTCTAATTTATCACTTTTGGACAAAAGTTAACAAAGACGGAATATTCCCAAGAATTTAACTACAATAGTGGAGTATTCCATCTCCATTACTTTACGTCTGAAAATCATTGACAATTAAAGTATAATAGCAAAATTTAATGCAATTGAAGTACTATGGCAAAATTCAACATTCACCCACTGAATAGGGGCAAATTTGGCCTTTATGCCAATATACAATTGAAGCTCCAAATATATATAAGTGATTTTATGGTTAAGAAACAAGCCACAAGAAAATCCCAAAACCGAAATTCTGAAAAAGAGATTAAAAATTTATGCAAGAGCTCATAACAGTGTACTATGTAATAAACCTAGACTAGAGTCGTAATTCTTGACTGTGAGTAACGTGCCTTTAATTTTTATCTTATTAAGGCACCTTAAAAGCCAATGCTACTTCTATCATCCTTCATGAATAAAACTACTTAACACTAATAGATGACTCAAATACTAAAATTAACCCCCAATATGAAATTGAACAGACTCCATGCTTAGTTTAGATTTTTTGGATCATCCACATATCAATGATCAAGTTTATTGGCAAGCAAGGGACAGAATAAGATGATGTGCCACAGAATGAAGTATACATGCATATGCAAGTAGGATATAATAGTATGAAATAAAGGATGTGATGAATTGGAAAATGGGGAACCTACTTCTCTTACCAAATCAAAGCAGATAAAATAGTCAGATTAAGAAATTTTTGACCAATTTCTAATTTTTTCAAGGAAGAAATGAAAGGGAGCCATGCATCATCAAGTAGAGCGTAACGTGAGTATCCCTTTGAAAGGTCAAGGAAGATTAAGGATCTATTAGTGAAACCAAATCCAACACACAAAGCAAAATATGTTTAAAACCATTAATCTAGGATTAGTTTTAGGATCTTGCCACAAATCCAGAATCAATTCTATTTACAACCATATCCTTCCAAATCCACAGGAGTTGCCACATTTAAAGTCTAAGCGAGAGCTAGTTAAGAAAGATTAATCTGGATATTTGATTGAAAGAAGTAGATGATTGAAACTAATAAAAATGTAGGGTTTTCACTCATTAGCACTAATTATTTAGGAGCAAACTGAAAAAGTAAATGGTCTTTTCTTTCATTAAGTCTCCAAAGACAGTACTGCAGTTAAAAAAAACCGGCAACAGAAATGGTTGATATCAACCTGAAGGGTATGGGTAATAATAATAGTCTCTACCAGAGGTGTAGCCTACTTTTGTAATGTCAACCAATTACACCTTTCTCTAGATTGGATTCTACAAAATGCTTACCCAAGAGGCTTATTATAGACAGATGATGCTTTGGAAAAATGCAGCTTAGGTTATGCACAATGGAGAACCTTTTCCTTAAAATGATCTCAATGGCCAACACAAGTTAACCAGAGATTAGAGAAACAAACAAATTCATCCTAAGTAGAATGATTAATTTAGACAATACTCATCAAGACAATGATAACGAAAGACACTGTCAGCCAGACAATAAGCTTTGGTTTTTGTTGTGCATGACTTATGCAGTAAAAATACTTGTTGGAAACTTCAATGCGTTGTCCAGGTGGTAACTATACATTTGTTGAAAAGCAATAGGTAAAATAATAATGAATTAAGATTTGCACGTACAACGAAGGTATAGGTTGATGGCATGGGTCAAAAATCCACTCCCATTAACTCCAGTAAGCAATGATGTGATTGGGATAAAAGACATGGAGATCACATCCGGTTCAGACTGAACAGTTTGACACCATTCACTGTGCCATGAACTTGTATTCAACTTTCCTCCTTTCCTTTTGCAAATGAATTTAATATCCTGCAACTGCAAAATGTTTAAGACATTATACAAAGCTCCTAAACAGAAAAATATGTTTTGACAATAATCAAGAGTTTGATAACAGGATATTAAGAGGCAATTAAGAGCATTTGTAGCATGTATAAAGACAAGAGCTGAATAGGGTCATTCATTCCATAAACATTAAATTTCCAATATAAACTTATTTAGAACTAGCATACCTCCACATGAGAATAAGAACTGGTTGGAAACATGTCCATGGAATCTAGCCCATTTTCTTTAAAAACCTGAAAGAAAAACCATCATAGAAGTTAGAAAATTGAAATGTATCCATGTATGCTTTTGCAACTAATGCAAAATATAAAATGCTACCAAGCAGACCAAGCGGGTTAGTTATTTCAATATAATTTGTAGATTGCAAACAACTATACGCTCAAGATTAAATTTTACCATTACAAATTAATTGAATTTTGCCACTATATTCTCAATTTTGTAGATTTTTGGACAAAAAGTAATGGAATTGGAATATTATACGGAATATTTTCATTAATGCATGCACCAAATTTCCATCAATTCCATTACTTTTTGTCCAAAAATCAATAAAATTGAAAGTATAATGGCAAAATTCGAAGACATTGAAGTACAATGGAAAAATTCATGATTGAGTTCATAGAGTGGAATTTGGCCTTAATCCCTTTCTCTAATGTGCTTCTTCAAAGGCAATGAGGGAGATTTTAATGTTGTCTTGCATTCAAAGAGGGAAAAGAATTGGGTGGTAAGTTGAGCTAGGAAGAATCACAATGGCAAAACTTTTAAAGTTAGATTGCCCAAATGTATCGTGGACTGCCAGGATTTATCACTCATGGAAAAAGGAAAATGCTAAACTTCATCTAAGAAAATTTCACATTCTTGATCAAGTTCAGGACTCTCTCCAGTGCTATGGTATAAGCAAATGTCAAATTATTGATCAAGTACCTTCCTCAAACACACTGAGAAAAAAGAAGTCACTTAAAAATCTATCCCTGCAAGCCCCTTAGTTTGTTACAAGATCCATTCAAGTTTCTAAGGCTCTACGTAGTCAAACATGAAAGATAATTGAAGAAATCACACTTGAGCAAAAGCAGGTGCACCCAACATTTTGGAGGCTGAGATGGCATTCCTTGTACAACTTTGAAATAAAATCGAGCTAAAAATTGCGACCGTCAGCAGATTCACAGGTACACAAAGGAATTGGAAAGGATTAAATTTTGTGCCAACCAGTTTGGAAATGTAAAAGAAAATATTTCATTCAGATATTTCACCACTATCAAGTCATATTCATACATAATAAGTAAACCTATAATAGGACTTCGAAGCTAACTCAAGCCCAAAATCCAAGTGAAAGATTAAAGTAAGGCTATAGACTTGATGAATGCGGGAACTAAATGATCTTTTGGCTCTCCTTGCTTGCATAAAATCAAGTAGTATCATATTAGCTATTCACCTAAACCTGAGATTGAAAAGGCAAAACTTTAATAGGATTTTCAAATTAAAATATGCTTTGAATTTATTTTCTCCAAAATTGAAAATGGTTTAAATATGAGTTGAATTTATTCTAATCAAGAAGAATCATTATTAGTTGTTAGCCTTAAATTGATTTTTGTAATGATAAAACTTAAATATAATTTAACCTTCATATGCAATAGTTATAGAGGTTATATCTTAGCCTTGAGATCTAGTTTGAGTAATTTTGCTGATTATTAGTGAATTCAACAGGAAAATAAGGGAGAAAACATAGGTGCCAAACATCTTTAAAATTCTATTGTTGATTTCTCTATCCTTTCTCTCTCTAAAGCATTAGAGTAATCATTGAACACATGAGTACATTTTGTCCAATGTTAAATTCCACATGGTAATTTCTGTTTTCCAAAAACTTATTTAAATTGCGCAAACAAAATATCCCACAGAATTTTTGTCCAAAAATCAACCAAAATAGAAGTATGGCAGAAAATTCAATGCAATTGAAGTACAACAAAAGAAATTCAAAATTGAGTCATAGTATAGTGACAAATCTGGTATTTATCCCACAAATGACCAATATTTAAACCAAGTTTTTTTTTCAGTGTTCTTATAGCTTCAATTCTTTCAATATTTGTATATATAGATGCTTAGATTATTTTAAACTGATTTTTGAGAGGTTATTGGAGTACAAAAAATTTCTTCATTCTTAGTAAATCCTTGTAAGAAAAGAAGTGAGAAACCGCTTGGTTGTTGACATTATACTTTAGCCTTAAAAGTAATTGTTGTAGAGGCTATAATTTAACTTTCATAGGTAACGGATATAAAGGTTATATCTTAGCATTGAGAGCTAGTTGAGGAAATCTTGTAGAATATTAGTGAATTGAACTCCTTGGCAACAGGAAACTAAGGGAAAAAACATAGGCGCCTTCAAAAAGGACCAAACCTCTTTAAAATCTCTATGTTTGGTTCTATCCTTAATCTCTCTTAAAGCTTTTGAAAAGTAACTGCTCATACTTCACTCATTTACTTATATTTAGCATTAATTTTCAAATTATCTTTATCTTTGATCAAGTTGCTTTTTGATTGCGATAATCCAAATCACCTACTTTAGTCTAAGTTCAATAATTATGTTCCTATTTTTATTAAGCTGTTATTTGACTAGAATGTCAATTTTTTACTGAGTCTGAAGAAATTCGATTAAATTAGGTTTATTTGTATCCAGTATTTAGATCAAAAGTTCAACTCTTGTACAAGTAGTTTTCTGTACACTTTTACCACATGTAATAAAGTTGGATATTATTAGTTAGTGGTTCTAAATGCCTAAAACCTAGTGCTCTTGTTTCAACTTCAATTTGACATCAATTTTAGAATTTATTTTGATTCTCATTTGCTGTTTCTATGTCTGCACTGCATCACTTGATATTGAGCTAACATCAGTATTTTCTTTATATTTCATTTGAGTCAAATTACAGTCAATCCAATTTACAAGAAAAAATTTGATGTTGCTAACCTTTTCTCTCTTGGTTTTATGTCGAGTTTCTTCTATCAGCATTTTGTCTGCCAAGTCCTTCAATTTCTTTTGTACTTCAATCGGTTGGAGAACTGATGAATGTTGTTGTTTCATATATACAACATCTTTTCCACCCATCTTCACACCAACAATAACATGGGTTCCATACGTCTCAATAAACCTAGAATATGGCAACAAGATTGAAGTCCAATGAGATTTAAAAATTTGATGAATCAAACATGATTGCAGCAATAATTAAGGAGAAGGTTTGAAACAAAGTCACACATCTTTCAACTATTAAATTAACGGTAAACTAGATAAATATACCTTGTGGTTTGAAGCGGGATAAATTTGCCCCCAAATGTTTAAAAAGTGACACTTAACCATCCTTAATTTCCTTCATTAGTATCAAACTTAACATCGTTAACTCTATTGTCCCTTTGTTTCCCACGTGGTTTTTTTTTTAATTTTTTATTGTTTCTTTTTTTTTCTTGTTTCCAAAAAACATTTTTTGCTCTTTTCCTCTCTTTATCTCCATTTAAACCTCTACTCTTTCGCTCTATCTTCATCTAAAATCTTTGCAGTTTTTTTTCAAATATTTTGAAGATCTACCAAGTAAAATGAATTGGTAAAAGTTGTACTCCATTCTCGTTTTTCGTTTAATCTCGATTGCACACTACTCTTTTTATTTTCTCCCTTTGTAATTTTTTATTTGGTTTCTCCATCATGATTTTTTATTTGGATTCATTATTGCACACATAATGAATATTGGTTTGCCGATCAATATTCACTTTTTGGTGTTTAATTTTGCGATTTGCTAAAGGAAACATGGGTTAAAGTTTGATCAAGAGTAAATTTTGATATTTTTTAAGATGTTTAAAAGTTTTCAATTAATAGGATTCATGTGTTTTACGGATTTCAAGCTTTAGATTTTGGGTTAGTATGTGTAATTTTTTGTTAAAAATTACACCCAAAAAAATTGGGTTCAAAATTAGGGATTTGGATTCAAGTCAAATAAAAATTTTTTATTTCTCTAAAATTTTCAACACATAAAAAACAGAGAAAGAACAAAAGAAAAAGAAAAAAAAATCATGAAAGAAAATTGAGGTAGTTTGTAATTGCCATTACATTTAACATCAAAGTTTTCTTTTAAATGACAGATGATTAAATCTACATCCATACCAATTTTCAAATTAATAAAAAATGTCAAAAACTTGCATTTGGAAAAGGCTGAATTTTTAAAAAAATAATAATAAAAAAGCTTTAGCTTTGTAAAGGTTTTTACATAAGCTCTTGAAGATTAGAGATGACCAGAGTTTTTGGGTTTTAGAGATAGAAAAGAAGCCAAAGTTTATTTGGAAATGGTAATTAAATATTGGAAAGTAACAATAAAAGATACGATCTTGAAAAAAAAAAAATCTCAAGGTGGTTAAGTGTTACTTTTAAAACATCAGGGGGCAAATTTATCTCGGCTCAAACCACATGGTATATTTATGTAAATTACCCATTAAATTAAATATACTAATAGTAACAGCACCAAAACTTTATCTCCCTAGAAGTCCAAGTACATAGAGGAAAAATATTAAAGATTCATCAAATCATTGTTTGGAAACTAAAAAACCCTCCAGAAAAGGCAAATTTTCCTTTAACAGAAAGCCATAAGATGCATTTTTTATGAAGAATGATTTATAATATAGAATAGTTTGGAAGTATATTAACAACTTTTATCAACTAATTTAACCTCCAAAATAATAAAACTATCACCTCATCATGGGGCTGATGAATTACATATTGGCTTAATGTGACATAAACCTTCTTTATTTCAAATACCCAAATTTATAAGATAGAGATGATAATACCCAAAAGCTTGCCAATTCTAAAACTTATTAGTTGCCAGGGGATTGTGAAATAATGAAATTATCAATAACAACCAGAACTAGAAACCATGAATTATCATCAAATTAAGCAGAAACCATGCACTTAATCAGCTTGACAACAATTCTTCTATGTAAAGCAAAAATTAATACACTGAGAAGAATGGTGGAAGAGAAGATACTGACTTAGCCAATGCAGGAGGATCCCATGATGAAGGGACAGCTTGTTTGACATGATCACACAGCATGACCTGGGATTTCTCTAATGCAATGTTGTAAAGAGTTATGAAAACGCCATCAAAAGCGAGGGTTTTAGTGTTGGCAGCATCTTTTTGCCAACCTGCTGTGAATTCGAATGCAGCATTGAAGTGGCCCGAAGGAATTTTACCAGACAGGGAGAGTTCCTGGTTAAACTGCTCTGACATCTACAAGTAAGAGAAACAAATATATATGTAAAAATAAAACTTATAGGAATAAAGTTATATTCAGTTTCAAATAATAATAAATTAAAAAGAAAAGGCAGGTAGCTACCTGCTGGAAAGAGAGGACATCAGATGTGAACCTGATCCGCTCCCCCTTATCGCATTTGATAGATTTGGGAACATTACGAACCAAAATCCCTCCAGAAACGGCGATGTCGCGGACGTGATCATGATCGGCGATGGTTATCAACTTTGAGGATTTCTTGCAGTATTTGAGCTTGAGATCAAGGGTCAGATCGTATCCCAATCCAATCGACTCAACCACAGACTCGGCGGCTTTCCTCGCCATCTACTCTCAACAGAAAGTCTTCTTCTGTTTTCATGCTCTCTATTATTTATGCATAGAACGGGAACTTTGTGAGTGGTCAAAGGCGGCATATTTTCAAGGCCGTCATAATTTTTTTTTTTTTTTTTGTGTTAGGTGAAAAGTAGCTTGGAGAGGGAGCGAGAGCGAGTCAATGGTTTGGCACTGCAATGTGTTTCTCCGTCCCGCGTATATTACCCCTTTTTCAATAGGTATATTTGATTGGAGGTATAAAAAGTCAGGCTATCGATGAGGCAAGTTAGAATGGTTCTCCATTATGCGTGGGCTGTTTTTTTGAAAAAAAAAAAGTAAAAAATCATAATCTTAAATTACATATAATTGTAATGGTAGCTCTAATATAGTTATTTTAAAATATTAATTTTTTAAGAATTAAAAATAATTATTTTTGAATTAATCAATGATTTTATTTATTTTATTCTTACCCTTTTAGGAGGTTTTTATTGGCAAAATCTAAGTGTCATAAAAAATAAAAAATTAGTGAAAAACTTGTGTGGTTAGAAAAACAAAAAATGTATTTTAAAAAATAAAAAAAAAGACTAAATTTAGAGAATAAAAAAACATTGATTTCAATCTTTTCAATGAAAATGTTAGAAAAATATAGAAGATGAAAACAAGAGACTTTAAAATTTTTTTTAATTTTGAGACAAAGGTTTCAGTTTCGAATAAATTGCTCCGCAAAAATATTTTTTTTAATTTTTCATTGCCGTTTTATGTTTCCTTTTATTCTTTCTTCCCTTTTCTGGTTTTCTAGCTTTTTTTTTTTTAACCTTCCTTCTTTTTTCTCTTATTTTCCCTATTTATTTTGGTTCTTGTCAAACATTATATGAACCATCATCATCGATCAAGCTAGTTTATTGACTGCGACCTAGACCGTTTCCTTCCCTCATCTATCAAACCCTTTTTTGCCTTCATTCAAATAGCCACACTTCATTCACACTTCCCTCTCTATTCAAATAACAAAATATCAAGGGTTTTTTTTAGGTATTGATTTTTTTTTCTTTATTTTTCATTGTTACGACAATTTGAGACCGGAGAAGTGCCCGAGCACCGGACGAATAGGGAATTTAAAAAGCAGAGGGCTTAAAGAAGCATTTTTTATAAAATCAAAACAAGAAACCGCCACTGATTTTTTTTAAAATATGATTATCCACTCAAAAAATTTTATTCGTTTTGATAAAATATTTAAAAGATTTAAAAATCTTATAAAAAAAAACAAATTGAGGTTTGCAAAATCAGATTTAAAGTTCAGGAGTCGGTTATACGTAGGAAAAAATTAATACCCCTATAACGTTCATTGAAGACAGTACTAATTTATTACATATTATCTTTATATTTTGGTTAAAATGGTTCCATTTTAGCGTTTAGAAATTAATTCATTTTTTCATTAATTCATAAAAAGCTTGAATTTTGTTTTATTTTTTAAACAAATTAATTTTGAAAACAAAACATTTTATTTTAAGATTAAAGTAAAAATACCTTACATATCAAGACACCTTTTTTACTCTCTTATATTTAGGTAGAGTTTCAAAAATATCATTCACTTTAAAGTTTTCAAATTGCCTCACAAAATCGAAATAAGATCTCGCATAAATAATAATTATCGAAAGTCCCTCTATATTTAGGCTAAATCTTAATGACTATATTTAATTAAGATATTATCTTATTCAAAACATTTTTCTTTTAAAAAAAGGCTCACTTGAAAATATATGCATAATATATACAAACATAATATAAGATGAATACATGATATGCATGACAAGGTATGAATGCATGACAATTTGAAAATGCATGTAACATTAAAGTAAAATGAAATACAAATGTATGAATGAGGCAAGGGTTAGTTTTAGAGTTTGGGGTTTGGTTTGAGTTTAGAGTTAAAGATTTAAAGTTTAAGATTTAAGATTTAAAGTTTAAGGTTTAGGGTTTTGGGGTTAGGTTTTAGAGTTTAGGGTTTAGTTCAAGTTTAAGGTTTCAAATTTAAGGTTTTATGAGAAAATACATGTGACAGAAGTAAATTACAAAAAATGACATTGATAAAAATGTAAACATTTGGTGAATGAAAAATGCATGATAAGGGAACAAATTAATTACAAATTTAAGTATTTACAAAACTAAATTACAAACTAGATGTGTATGTGAAAACATTAGAAAAATGGATCAAACATTAAAATTTTTCAAATTTTGAAAAACATGTTCCACCATTTTTTCTCTTTAAAAATCAATCAAACAGACACAAAAATCACTAAACAACCTATTAAACTAACATTTTATTCATAGAAAATTAAATCAAACATATTGAAAACTTGATAAACCAAGCAAAAACACATTCCAGCAAAGATGGAACAATCATCGTTTGGCCATGAACAAAGAAAAAAGGTTTGATCAAAGCATAAGAGAGCTTGTTCAAACCCTCCTATGGCACCCCACAAACATACTTTTATTTCACTTAGCTCAAACATGCATTCAACATCACAATATTCGTCATTTAAAGACATTTACATCATGAGAGAAGTTTTATCAAATATGTATTGAACTAAAATAGTGAGGATACCATGGAACCAAACATTCAAAGCCAAATAACATACATGCATCATAAACTAGTTAAAATTCATGCAAATAACAAATGAACTTACAATTTAATCACCACAAACAACATTTAAAAGCAAAAAAAAATCAATGGAAGACCAAAAAAGATTTAGCCATGGTGAATCAAGGTTGGCCAAACCTCCAAAAGCCAAAAATGGTGGATTAGTGTTCTTTGTTGCTTGACTTTCTAACTTTAATCCAAACTATGAACTAGTTGGATGAAATTTAATCCAAGCTCTGAATAAAAAAAATGAACAAAAAAATTCTCTAGAAAACAGAAAAATATATATAAAAAAAGATATATCAAAATGTTATGAAAATGTGATAAAGATGTAATGAAATGTAAGAAAAAAAAATAGGAATTATACCTCATCCAAGCTTTCTTCAAATTTTTTTTCTTTTTTATGTCTCTCTCTTTTCACTTTTTTCCTTAACTTTCTCCTTTGTTTTTTTTTTTCGTTCCAGCCTTTTCCCTCATCTTGCAAATCGTGTATCTCCCTCATAAATAAGAGAATGAAAATATCTTTTAAAAATGAATGTTAGCCTTTGGATTGAAAGTGTATCTAATAGTCTATTTTCATCCCTTTTTTTTTTAAAGAGCCATTTTTCAGTATTGGATCAAGCTCCTCACAATCATCTTATGATTGAGAATACTCACTGCCAAAAATTAGATTTTTAATACTGTTGAAACCAAATGTAAAAACCATTTTACCCTTATTAGAAAGTTTTCAATTTCTAAGCCATTTTTTAGAAAACAATGCTCTCTTATTCATTTTGTAATTTTAAAGTACTAAAAATCATGAAATAATATGAAATTAAAATCCAAAAATTTTTGTGAAAATTCGACTTTTAGAATGTCAAATTATGAAATTATCTTTAAAGGGTATTTTAGTAATTTCAAATCTCCTAAGATGCTACCAAGGTTTTTAATGCACCCAAAATTATCAAATAATTTAAAAACATAATCTGGAATGTTTCACAAAAAACGACTTCAAAAAGGTCAAATTACAAAATACCCTTAAAGAGTATTTTAGTAATTTCACACATTTTGAGGTACAATTAAAGTTTTCAATATTTCAAAAATCATCAAATAATATTAAATCATGATCTGGAGCTTTTGAGAGAATTTTAACCATGATAAAGTCAATTTATGAAAATACCTATAAGGGTATTTTAGTAATTTCACACCTCTTAATGTGTGATCAAGGTTTTTAATGCATAAAAAATCATCAAATATTATAAAATCATGGCTTAAAAGTTTTCACGAAAATCTAACTTTTAAAAAAGTCAAATTACGATAATACCCTTAATGATATTTCAATACTTTTATCGATTTCGAAGTGCAATCAAAATTTTCAATGCTTTAAAATCACAAATATTATTCCCAAGGTTGATTAATCCTATTTGGTTATGAATTTTGAAAAATTGACTCGAGTTCAATCCGATTGATTGATTTTAACCAATTTTACTCAAGTTTGACCTTAAGGCACTTAGGTCAAATTGGTCCTAATTTTAAACTTAAAAACTTGTTAAAATTAAAAAAATATTGGATGTGAACTAGGTTATATTTAAAGGGCTTTACAAATGGTCAAATTTTGTTCAAACAAAATTAGGTGTGTATATTCATTTTTTTCTCTTTTTTGTAAGTATGTTCTTATAAGTGTATACTAAAATCAAAAGGTTGTGGTAAAATTTTAATATTTGGATCAACATGCTTTTTAGTCAGTAGCTTGCTTCGAATGGGAATAAACTAGTGAAGAATCTAACTAATTCAAACTTGAAATCTTTAAAAAATTAGAACATATGAACTGATTCTTTATATATTCATTTTAACATCTTGATTGCTTAGTTTTTATTTTATATGCATGAAAAGTTTGAGTATTGTATCGAGTAGCATTTATAAAGAATGCTTGAAAATTTTATATTTGTGAGCAAGTTATAGAACTAGCTTGAAGGATTATTGCTTAGTTTCCCCAAACTTGACAAGAATCAAATTGTTCTCTATAGCTATTAAAAGTCGAGATGAGATAGTATTATTTAAATGTTAAATTGTCAATAAATATAGCATTTGTAGGTCTTACATCTCTTTGTTTAATATGTATTCTTTTCTAGTTCTTACTTTCTTACTAATTCAACTTTTTGGAAATGAAGATATCATATGCTATATGAAAGGGTAGAAAACATGTCTTTTTTTATGCTTTGAGATAGACCATTGGTCATCGTAAATATATATAGAGGATTGATATTCATGAACTTCTTGAATGGTTTTTAACAATTATATCATCATAAAAAAAGGGAAATGTGGATGTTAATATATAAATCTTTAGTGTTTCATTGACCTTTTTTATGGTACTAGTTTTATTTGATATAGAATTGTTAGTATAATGGAATTTTCTTGGTTGAGCTAGCTATCAGAGGTTGTCATGAAAATACTTAAAATGATATTTTTAAAAAATCAAATTTACATTTTGTATTTTCCCTCTTTGTATGCTTGAAAGATATGCAAAATAACATCCACCCATAAACCTTGTCAAGATATGAACATGGTCTGCATGGGTAGCATAACCCATGTATTGAAATATGAAAAAGATGTTACATAGTTTATTAATGTCAGAGCAGGTGTAATTGTAAAAAATAACAAAAACATCTTGGAAATATTGATTGGAAAAATTATAAAATATTTTAGATGATTTTATGAAAGCACATTACAGTATCATTGTAATTTATTATGAATGTAAGTTCTTGTGATAAAAGTAATTACTTATCTGGGCCTTTTTTCTTTTTACTTGCAATTGTTCTAAAAAGTACCATCAATGCTACAACAATTTATTATTGTTGAAGATAGCATTGATTATGGTAATAATGCAATTGGTTTTGAAAAGGGAGAAAATCTTTGTTTTGTGATTTGAATTCATTGTGATAAACCAAACTTTGCTTTTCTTTAAATCGGACAACTTTCTTTGTTTGTTCTATTTGACTTGTTATTTCATCTTGCAATACTTCAACTATATTGGAATGCTTGCTATTTAAAGTTCCTATGACAAGATGAAAGCTCTTTTGAACCAAAACATCCACCCAGTTGACATTTTGTTCATGCTAGTTGCCTCAGAAGGTAACAAGTTGGAAATTGAAAAGTTATTGAGAGTTGGAGCAAATTATAATGTCAAAGATGCACATGGTCGTGCTACCATTGATAGGGCTATCAATGAAGAAATAAAAGATCTCATTCTTGGTTTTTCTGTGCAAGAGTCTTGATTTGGATGAATCATTATACTTTAATAAGTACACTTGATTTTTCTCTCAATTTTTGTACAATGTTTTGCCCATTATATTATGCAATGTTTAGGTTTTAAGTGTTTTACAGAGTTAAATTCTCTTAAAACAATTTACTTTAACTATAAAAATGCAAATATCAAACATTTTTTCATAATTGTTTATTGCGTATCAAACATGTTTTTTAAATTTTTGAAAATAAAAAATAAATTTTTCAAAAAAAATAAAAAATATTTTCTATAACCAATTAGAGCCTAATTTTTTTTTTGGTAAATAAATAAATAAATTCCATAAAAACAATACATTTTATAACAACAATATTATAAAGATGGAATTAGTTAAAAACAATTATTTCATTTACAAAACTACTTATCTTTTTCTTGATTTGACCCTCATCAACATCTTCGTAGAAAAAATTTTCTCCCATTGAAATTGTTTCTAAAAATAAAATAATAGAATAATTAACAAATAATATATGAGAACAAAATATAACAATTAGCAACATGTTAAAATAAAATATAAAATTAAATAATATGCATTGTTGTACCTTTTTCATAAGCCCATAACCAATTTTGACAACATGCTAAAACTTCTATAGTTTATGGATGAAGTTTATTACGTTAGAAACTCACCAACCTCCCTCTAGTTCTAAAAGTAAACTCTAAAGCAACAACAAAAATTGATATAGCATAAATATCTCTAATATTGGTTCTACAAGTGCACCTGTCATGTTAAGTGATAAAGTGATGAATAAGTATCATTCCTTCGAGGATTGAGTTAATCCTAGTACTAGAATACGTATCGTTCCTCCAAGGATTGAGTTAATCATAGTACTAAGTACCAAAATTAGGCCTCTTAACCATATTTAGTTGCATCGAATCAAAGTTGAACCTAATGATTATCAATTGCAAGCAAACCAAATTTAAATGTTTAAGCCACCTTAGTAAATTGAATTGAACTTTCTAAAATAGAATTTACTAACATGAAAACAAGTTTGAAACTCAAGGTAAAAACAACAATTCTAAAGCATGAAAATCAAGTAAATAAACATGAAACTTTAATTTAAAAGGTAAATAAACAATAGAATGAAAGAACAACAATAACAAAATCAAAACTAAAAACAGCTTATAAAGTACATTGAAATGTAAAACAGGAATTTAAACAAACATTTTCTATACTCAAAATTAAAGAGAATAGAAATGAATCTAAACTTGATTCAAGCTACAAATTATGTCATAGGCACTATCACTACCTAGAAGCAACACTAACCTTCCTTTATTAGCTCTAAACAACACTGAAAATTAAAGAAGTTGAAGAACTAAATATAAAGAAAACAAATTCTGGATAAGCAGCAGTAACTTGTGATTTTCTCTCAAATTTGATTGTGTTTGGCTCTAAACTTAAGTGTAAAACAAGAACTGAATGCAAAATGTAAAGGAATTTATTCAAAACATTCAACATCAAAATTGGAATATTAAAAAACAGAATTTGAAAAACTGGAAATTGCAAGTTGAAATTTAATAGATATGCAATAGTGAAATGATCCTAGAGCTAAAGAACACACAAGAACATGTGAATGAAAGCTTAGATGAAAGTTAAATTCAAGAATTTAAAGAGAAAAGGTAAGAAAGTGAACGTTTGGCAGCAAAAAATGAAAAAAAATAAAATTTGTAAAAACTGGAATTATAAGCTTAATTCAAAGAAATTCTTCAATGTAATAGAATGTAAATTCAAGCAACAAGTACATGTAATGAACAAAGGAAAAACATTTTAAATGCAAGTAATTAAAGAGAAAATTTAAGAACATGGGTGTTTAGCAAGAAAGCAAGTACCAAAAAAAAAAAAAAATCTACTCAACACTACTTATACTTCTAAGCTAAATTCTACTTTCTAATAAGCTATGTAATTGGACCAACAGGAATGCTTCATTAGTCCAACTCAACCTCCAAGTCAATTTAAGAAGTGAAAATTGCAAGTCTTCAACTCCTCTAGGTAACAATGGTTTTTCCTACTTCATGAAAAAATTTGAGTTGTAATTAATGATCTAAGTGCTTCTTTAAGTGTCCAATACGAAGGCTTGATTGCCAAGTCAACCAATCTTCTTCTCAACTCTTGGAGTGCTCATTTTTGTGTTCACACACAACATGAAAAGTACTCCAAAACTGGCAGTTCTTTTTATCGCCCATTTCATCTTCAATTTGAGCTAAAAGTTTGGTAATCCTTATGCTCACATTTAAGCCAATAAAAGTCGATGAAAATGCCAACTCAGCAAACAATTCCTTGGCCAAAATTCATCTAATTTCTAGCTTTCATTTAGCTCTCAAACAATCTGGACAACAGCTGCCTATCTTCTTTAAGCTTAATTTTAAAATTTTCCTCGACTTTTACACTACTATTTAGCTTAATCAACCTTTTAAGCATTTTGATCACTTACTAACAAGACTTGAACACTTCTTAACATGCTTCATTGCATCATTGGCTAGCTCAATTCTGCTCAAATATCTTCAGTGCTTGACTACTCGGCAATTGAGCTCTAGGTTCAACCACTCAACTCATTTTGCTTCCAAATTGATCCAAATCACTTCAAATCATCCACATTTGCTTCCTTTTTCCTTATTTTGCTAAAATTACCAACACATGAGAAATTTAATTAATTAGGAGCATATTTTCATGAATTTTTTAAGAACTAAGGAAAAATACATCATAAAACACTATTATAATTCTATAAAATTAGAATTATCAGTATCTAACAATAACTTGTAAGATAGGAAATTGAGATCTAGTTAACTTCCACCAAATTAGACATTTTACCTTTATACATAAAAGAAACACAAATAAGCTTTAAAAAATAGCAGATGCATTTTTAAAAAACATATATGTTAAAAAAAGTTAAGAGAAGGCCAAACAAATTACTTTATATTATTATTTATCAGCATATTCTTTCGGATCACATTAAGAATGAAAAACAAATAATACTTAATAAAGAAATATTTTCAGTCAAAACTTAAATGGCAAAAGCAGTTCCAGGTTGAAGATATAACTTTAAAAAGAATAAAAAAAATTATTGAATTTAATAATATTTCACAATAACCAGCAACATTACCTTACAATAAGAAAAGAAGTCATATATGTTACCATATTAAAATTAAATATTTGTAGAAATCACCTTAACAACTTTGTCATGTTTATGTTTAATTTATGCTAATATTGATTGTTATTAGGAAAGATTGAATTCTCTTAAATATGAAAATTGTCAAATTTTTTTAATCTAAAAGTCATTCGTTAGACATTACAAACTAAATCAGCATTGAACATTACAGGCTAATATTGACTTTTTTTTTGTCTACAAGTCATTCAAGCACACTAGTTGAAGTCAATGACAAAATGGCCTTTTTCACTTCTCATGGACAAAATTCTTTATTGCTTCAACTCACTAATACTTTGATTTCCCTTTCAAATTACAATAAAAAATTAAAATAAGACAAATGAAAGTAATAATCCTAGAGCTTAATTATTGTCTTTGCATTGTTTAATCCACCGAAAACTTTACAACTTATTATAGTAAATTGGAGATATCAAAACCTAGAAAAGCCAAAAATTTTAGATAAAAAAATGAATTAAACCGTAAAATTCCGTGCATATAAAAGAGAGCTCTTCCCTAAGATGTTTTGCTTTGAAAGCAGTTAAATAATCAGCACTAATTTTCACTAAGTTAACAAAAGTAAGCATCCAAATATTAATAGGAAATATATACAAAAAATAGATTTCTTGCTAATTCTTAGATGTGAAATTAACTAAAGATTTCTCATAGCAAAAAGATTATTAATAAAGAAACGTGATAGATTTAAAGGTGACTAGATAAGGTAACACATGAAAATAGAATTCGGGTTAGAGTGCCTCTAGTGGCAGCAATGAAAGCGAATGACTTGCGAGAATTGACGCACCATTGGTTTAGATGGGTTTGGGAGAGAGAGGATGAGGGTTTACCTTAGATTGGGTTAGGATCAAGAGAGTGAAGAAGCAAAAATGCGAGATTGAAAAAAAAATACAGAGATTGAGAAAATGAGCCAGAGGAAGAAAGAGGAGAAATGAAAACTGAAGAAATGGCGGAATGGAAAAACAGAGGTAAAGTGCACTGTAAACCTTAAAATAAACTATCCATACTATGGTATTTTTATAATTATCTTGAGTCAAGTTTCGTGTAAACCTAACACTTTAAACATTTAATAAAATTACTTTAATCCGATTCAAATTCGATTTAAAAAAAAAATTAATCATGTTAAATCAAATCAAATTAAATCTCATCAATTTCAATTTGGAGTACCATCTCAAGATTTATCATGTGTTCTACGACTTTCATCAAAAGGAATTTATTTTCTTAATAATTAAACTAATAAGCCTTGGGTTTAGATGGATTGTATTGCTTCAGATAAGCCTCTTGATTTGCGGTCCTATCTCGTTTGAAGCAATTTTTTACAAAGATAGAATTAGTACCTAGAACATATAAACTCTCTGCAATTCATAGTGATTATGATAAATTATGATTTAGTTTTTTTGAGACTGTAATTTAATTTTTTATTGGAAGACACTATTATTATTTTGTAATATTTGGGTTTATTAGGGATAACCAGTCTTAGGAATTAAAGACAACTTTTCTTATCAGAAAAACGTTGTCTTTTTATATGTTTCTTAAAAGATAATCTTTTTTTTTTTATATAAAATAAATGTAGCCTTTTTAATTTTAGAATAACATTTAGATTTTCATAAATTTTATAGCAAATGAGGCTACATTTTTAAGGGAAATTGTTATCCTTTTACTTTTTAATAAATAAATTAAGTAAAAAATATTGGAAATATTTAACTAAATATATAAAAATTCACAATTAAAACCTTTTACAAAATGTTGAATAAATAAGTTATTTCTATTTTTATGTTTGTCATGTATTATTAACGTATTATCAATGATAATATAGTAAAAAAATTTATTAAATACTCTTACATTTCCTAAATCAACAAAATGCACCCATTTCCCAAAATGTATAGATTTTCTTGGATTCACTTTCTTTTTTGAAATTTAAGAAGTCATAAACCAAATACTTTTTTTAAATTAATTTGATAAATTTAATTCATGCATAAAATTTAAAATTAAATAAAAAATAAGAAGTTATAAAATATCTAAATTGTTATTGAATTTTACTCAAATTTGCTAAATCCAAAATAGATTCAATTTAAGTTTGACCCATAATCACAACTAATAGTTTAATCATGAAATCATCCCTTTCTTAACTCATATATTCTTTTTATGATATTTGATCATCGTATTTAAAGAAAAAATAACAATGTTTTTAAATCATAAATATACTTTTAAAAAATTTTCACTTATTTTTCATTGCATGATTATGTTATAGTTTTTGAGAAATTTTTATGATTTTTTTAACTTTCTTTTTGTATTATGTATTTTTTTAACATTTCTTAATTTTTATATTATTTTTAATTATTGGATTTTTTAATTAGAGACTAAATAAATAGATATTCAAATTTTTGGTTTGAATTTTTTAAGTATTTGATATTTGGTTTTAATTTTTGGAAACTACATATTTTGGGTATTTAATTTAGGTTTTTCGAAAAGTTATAGTATTTATGGATAATTGGTTCAACTTTTGTCAAAAATATTTTGTTGAATTTTTCATTCTTTCTCTCTATACTCATTTTTTATTTATTTTTCACATGTATTTTTCAAAGTAGTAATAATATTTTTATAAAAAAATAATGGGTATTTGGTTTAATTCTTGAATTTATCATTTTCTTCTTCTCCACTCTTCTTATATATTTTTTGTATTTTAAACATAAGACAAATATAAAAATTAATAATATTTTATAAAAAGAAAAAAAGGGCTTCCACATTTCAATTTAAAAACTACGAGATGATGTTTTTAATATTTAAATTAAAAAAATTTAAATAATAATAATTCTAAAAATTAAAAAATATTTCGATGGTAAGTGATTGGCTATGCCATGTGTTAATAAAGTCTCCTTCACTTATCTATAGAAAGTACCGATATTTTTTTATTTTCAAAAGTATAAATCAACAAACGTTTATATTTAATAAACTATAAATATATCTTTCAAAAAATAGTTTAAAAATAATTATGTTAAATTAAAAATTTAATGAGAAATAAATGTGTATTATTTGAATTTGTAATGAAATTAGAATGATGAAAAATAAATGATAAAATTCATAAAACAATCCCTATATTACTTTACAAAGAAAGTTGAAAGTGATACTAGTATATTGAAAATGAAATAAGCATCATGAAAGAAGCCTAAGAAAATGTTGATCCTCAAAGCCTTTAAATGAAAGAAAAAACATTTTGAAAAAGTTTAAATATTATGAGCAAATGATGAAATTGAAAATGGGAAATTTTGATGTGCAAACTAGTTGATTAAACTTGATAATTAGTTCTAAAGTTATAACTGCTCAGTAATTGAAAAGAAAAAGAATTGGAAGCTAAAAAATAGAAGGAAAAAAGATTATTAAAAAAAGGTCTTCAGAACCTTTTTACCATAATTGGAGACACATAACATTTATTTTATTGACATTTGCATTTCATTCATGGCATTCATAATATTCGTGGCATAAATCGTAAATAAGACATTTTAAAAAACAAGTTTTCAATTCTCGGTTGAGGAAAACTTTTCAAAGAATGGATTTCGATCCTTGGTTGAGGAAAATTTTACAAAGATAGATTTCAATCCCTAAGGAAAATTTTTGAAGATAAGATTTTGATCCTTAGAGGAAAAAGCTATTTCAAGATTGGTTAAGGAAAATTTTTAAATTTTCAAAATTCTTGAGCTTTTGTTTACATAAGGCTTTTAAATTTTCAAAGTTTTTGAGTCTTTATTTATAAAAGTTTTTAAAATTTTCTTATTGCTTTTGGTTAGAGAAGTTTTTTCAAAATTTTAAAGTTTCATTGTCTTTTTTTAGAGGAGGTTTTTTTTTTAAAATTTTAAAATTTTATTGTCCTTGGTTAGAAGAGCTTTTTTAAATTATAGTTTTATTTATTACTTCTGGTTAGTGGGTTTTTTTTAAATTTTAAAGTTTTATTGTCTTTGGTAAGAGAAATTTTTTCAAAAATTTAAAGTTTTGTTGCATTTAATCATAGGAGTTTTCTAAAATTTCATGGTCTCTAATTAAAGGAACTTTTTAAATTTTAAAATTTCATTACCACTAGATAGAGGAGCTTTTTCAAATTTTAAAGTTTCGTTATCTTAAGTTAAAGGAGCTTTTATAAATTACAAAATTTCATTGTTTTTGGTTAGAGAAATTTTTTAAATTTTAAAGTTTTTTAGATTATGGTTAGAGTAGCATTGTCTTTAGTCAGAGGAGTTTTTTTTATTTAATTTTAAAGTTTTCTTGCCTTTTATTAGAGAAATTTTTTTTTAATTATAAATTTTTAATGCTTGTGGTAAGGGGAGCTTTTAATTTTTTCTAAAAGTAGTGGAATCCTTGATGAGTATTTTTATTATTCAATTGATAAACTTAAACGTAATTGTTGCTTGCATTTTTGTATAATTCGTATTTCACAAAAAATACATGAAAAGTGAGAAATTATAAATACTGTGTTTTGTTCAAGGTTTTTTACCTTATTTTGTTCAAGGTTTTTTCAAGTTTTTAGCCTTGGAGTGAAGTTTTGGGTTTTTTTAATCCATTGATCAAGGAACTGGTTTTAAAAATTCTTTTGGGTCTTAAATTGATTAATTAGGTCAAAAGTTTCGTTTGGATCTTAAGATCAACAGTAGTATGGTCCTAGTTTTACCCTTTTTTTAATTTGTTTATTTATTCACTTTTATTATTTATTTATGTTAATTTTTGAAAAATCCCAAAAGTAAAATGAAAAAAATTAATAAAAAATTAGAGGAAAACCTAAAGTGGATCGAATTGGAATCCTGATGAAATTATAGCTCTTTTTGTAATGAAGCCTCATAAACAAAAATTCCAAGAGATTAATGATAAGAGTTTTAATTGGAACTTTTTTTATTTAGAATTTGTTTTGAATTGGGATTAATCCAAATAAAATGAGAACCCAACAAACAATTCCATTAGCAACTAATACACAATTTTCGATAACAACACAACCATCAATCCATAAAAAATTCAACAATAATCAAGAGGCAGGAGAACACAATAATATGAAAGAAACAATAACCAACCACAAAAATAGCAATTACAAAAATTTTCTATAAGTGAGTGGATTTGCATGTTAGATTGATTTCAAAGGTTATTTTGGGATTTTGATTTTGGTAAAGAGAGAAATTTTTTAAAGAGTAATTTGAGGCATTTAGAGGCTGTTGAAATGACAATCGAAGGAAATAGTGGTAGTTAAGCTTTTTTTATTATTATTTTTAAGCTTACATCTAAAACTATCGAAGAGGATTTTAAATAATTTAATTTGAAAAATAAAAAAAAAACGTCAAATGGATTTTGAAAAATGTTGAAGCGGTGCTGTTTTAAGGGACTTGATAAGTTCTCCACACAACCTATTCACCGCTTTAGCAGCTAATCCGACACATATATATTAATTTCTTTTTTTTCAATTTTGTTTATTTTTCAATTATTTTATGTTGTTGTTATTATTATTATTATTATCATCATCATCATCATCATCATCATTATCTTGTTTATTTCAAATTTATTTATTTATTTAAATTTTTTAATTATGAATATGTTGTAATTAGTTAATGAGTAAATAAAAATTAAATACATAATTTTAATAATAATTAATAAATTGAATTTTTTTGTATTCCTTGTTTTTTCATCATGTAATGTTTATAAAATTTTG
This sequence comes from Durio zibethinus, assembly GCF_047325235.1. NCBI lineage: Eukaryota > Viridiplantae > Streptophyta > Magnoliopsida > Malvales > Malvaceae > Durio > Durio zibethinus. Next base: position 14,514,555 of record NC_143179.1, read on the forward strand.
AAAATCAAATAAAATTACTTTGATGATAAAATTTTTAAAAATAAAAATTGATTGACTTTTTTAAAGACAAAAAATTTGTTTCATTCATAGTCGAATACTAAGGCTTACAATGCTTATGTTTATTACCAATATACTAAAAAACCTAATAGGACAATTGTGAAAGACTAAAATTAGGACAAATTAAATTTGATTTAATTTAATTTTGGTATGACAAGAGAAAAAGTTAGACTTAAGAACAAAAGAAAAAGTTTCACGTGTTTGGTATATTCAGTTAGCATACGATTAATTGCAAAAATTTACATTCCATGTATTAAACCTAATATGGCCGAATGCTTCCTTTATAAAAAAAAAAATCAAACCGCCGCCACTTTAAAGTAAAAGTATCACAATTGTAAAAGTAATAGGACAATTGTGAAAGATTAAAAAAATATCATTATATTTAAAAGTATCACACAATTCAAGAAAATTAGATAAATGGAAATTTGGATCATCACTAGGTAAACCAGCAAACTGTATAGAAGTTTGGACCGTTTGAATAATATTAGGCTTTATCTAAAAATTATTTGCTTGTATAGTCAGCCTTCATATGGATGGTTGAAAACCATCAACATTAGGAACAACATAGTCCCTTAAGGTTTTTTGTCTTTGTATTCACCATTTGACTTGGTGTAAATAGTGTTGTTTGCTCTTTCCTTAAACACCTTAGAGTTCTTTCAATTTCTTTGTCAAATAGAGCTAGGTTAAAACTTCTAAATTTGTTCATCAAACAACAAAAAAATCAAAATAGTTTAAAGTAATAAAAGTAAATGTTTAGATTACAAGGGAGTAAAAAATCCTTATTGATATTGAATCGAACATTGCTATATTGAATCAAGTAATAAAATGATGAAAGTAAAGTATTGTCCCATAAGGATCATAAAATTAAATTGTTGGGTAGATTCAAGTACCAAAGTTGATAAACTAACACCTTATATCTAAACTAATAAAAGCTATGTTTGAATTGCAATTAAAGAAAACAAAGAAAGAAAGATTGTGTAGGCTTAGATCTACTTATCTTACTACCACTTGGAAAGTAATATGTTTTGGTTGACTGAACTAGATCTAAAAGTCAAAGATTGAACACTTGAAAATAAGAAAGAATTAAGATTTTTTACTAGAATAAAACATAAAAGAAATAATGAAAACAAAGATTGCCTAAACTGAACTTGTACAGAAAGAAAAAGATGCAAAATATATCAACAACAAGCAAAACCAAAAACAAAATTCATATTTGGAAACTATTAATTGTTGAAGAAAAAACTTAGATCTAGATCTATAAGTTTACTATCTAAATCTAAAAAGAAATCACAAGAATTAATAAAAAAATGAAGCTCATTAAACTAGGTCTAAAACTGCTCATTAGAAGGAACAAAAATAGAGGAGTTGTGACAAATTGAGCCAAACAGAATTTAATTGCTGGAAATTAAAAAATCAACTAAATTTAAACAAGTAAACAAGTGAATTAAAGAGTGCAAAATGAGAAAAGAGTAAACCAATCACCCAACTAAGAGAGAAGAGACTTGATGTGCTGTCATTTACTTAAGCTTCCACTAAACTTCTAGATTTAACCAAAACTTTGAGGAATTTTCTAAAAATTTAAAAAATGAATTTGAATGTGATTTTTTCATATTTGTAGAATAATGAGCCAAGAATGCACAGAAAATTTTTTTTATTGAAACTTGCAAAAATTGATCAAGATATAATGGAAAAACCACACATAGTCAACATAAAAATTTGCCAAACAGATTTGAGATTCAAGTAAAATTGCAACAAATTGAATTGGAAAACTTAAAGAACATGAACTTGATTTGAAGATTCTTAAAGTACAAGAAAAGTAAATTTGTAGGAAAGTAAAGGCAATTTTGTTCCAAACAACCCTCTAAAAGAACAAGGAGGAAACTGTTTGGAGAAAAAAATGTAAAATGCGACAAACTAAACAATGAAAAAAATTAGGAAAAGTTTCTAAAAAAAACTCTCTTGAATGGCCAACCAATTCCTCCTATTTATAAGCACAACGTAAGGTGGTTCAACCAATCAAAATGTAAGGAAAAACTAGCTTAGCTACCATGTCTTATACATCATTCCAACTCATATATCTTGCTTCCTTAGTTTCCTTGTTTGCTTCTATTTAGTTCACTTCACTTTAAGCTTTCTTCTTTTGATCTTATGAGCTCTAAAAAGTCAAAATTATATCCAATGAGAAACCTTTTGCCAACTAAGCAGCTGCATTTGATCCTTCTTTGAAAATCCTCAAGATGGCACCATGAGTTTTGATCATCATATCAAATGTATCACACGACTTGGATTAAATCTTTGTTTCCAATTTTTGAAAGCAACTTGTCACTAATTTCTCCTTCAAATTCCAACCAAATACATACCATTTAGTTGTCAATTTATGCATGAAAAATTTTGGAAAAATTTAGAAAATTCTTAGCTCCAATTATAACCTCAAACTACACTAATGCATATATCACCTTTCTAGCTCATGTAAAAATACTAAAAAGATAACAAAACACTGGTGAGCTAAAAATAACACTTTCAAATGAAAAAAAAGGAATTAAAGTTTGAAATAAAGTTCAATTAAGTTCAAGTAAACTAAGGAAATTATAGAAGAAAAGGATAAAAAAAATCTCTCATAAATGGTAATAGAAGCACATGCACACTAATTTCAGCCTTTCATAACTTTTTACACTAAAATGAATCCAAAATAAGCCCAAAAGCTTTAATATTCCTCATTTTTCATATTTTTACCTACACATAATATTTATGCAATTAAAAGTATTTTTGCCAATTTTCTAAAAAAAAAGAAAATATTCATTAGAAATTGCACTAAAAAAGTGTGATAAAATGTTAAAATTTTAGTGCCATCAAATCCTCAAACTTAAGTTTTTGCTTATTCTCAAGCAAAACAAGATTGAGCAAAAATCATCACCAACTTTCAGTGATGAAGGCCTCATAAATTGACTAATGGATATAACTAAAGTAAAATCATAAACATGGGCTAATGTACAAGAATTAACTTAAGCTAAGTTTCTTCCTAACTATGGTTCCGAGTACAAGCAATACATCTTTTAGATCTTTGCATGAAATCTAAAGATGTTACGTAGAACATGAAAATCCAAAAACAAAAATCCATAGAGTGTGATCAAGTTTTATACCTTTACTTATCATATTTTTTTCCATTAATGTAGATAAACACATGACTAAAGATCATTTAAGATTTTATAAGCTTGTAATGTAAAACTAGGATCAAGGTATGATAAAAGATATTTTAGGCTTAAGTGCCTTAACTATGCATTACTTTGTCTAGAATCATTCAATGTTGAGCTTTCAAGGGAAAGAAGTCTAGGCTTTTCTAAAGAATCACCCCCTAAACTTAGTTTTTTTTATTTTTTTCTTTATTTTCTTTCTTTGCTATTTCACCACTTTATTTTTTTCTTTTTTCTTTTTCCTTTCTTTTTCCACTATTTTTTTCTTTTACAAGCTAGATTTTTTTCTTTTTTTTTATTTTTTTTTTCATTCTTTTTCCAAGCTCTAACCTTTTTTCCTAATAATGCATAGCTTAAAAATGATGCATGAATGTCCTAATGCTGATAGGTAAAGGACCAAAAGATAAAAAATATAAAAAACAAAGGCTATAAAAAACAAAGGCTTGGGTTTGTAATATGGCTTCGTAACAAAGAAATATATCATTAGGCTCAAATGAGGTGACTATAAAAGAATTATATCAAGGTTGGCTTAAAAAGGCTCAAACGATCCAAAGATGACCTATATCATTTCCCTAATCATGTGTCCTATAGGATTTCACCTTAAAAGATTATCAAAATAAATTGTAGAACATGAAACACAACTTCAAAGATCAATGCAAAAAAAATCTCATCCTCACATAATCATGCACTAGATAAAAAAAATGCAATTTAATGGTCAAAATATTAACTCATAAATGAAAACTCCCTCAAGAAGTTACCCAACCTAAGCATCATCTCATATTTCACACAATATTCAATCTTTTCCTAGAGTTATATTCATTCCTAATCTCTACCTATCATTAGCTTCATGAAGAACTAATCAAAAAAAGCATACTAATGATTCAAGTTGCAATAAATCAAGCTCAATTTCAAGGCAAAACTCAAGAAAATTCTAAAAATTTTGTAAAAATTTTAAGTAATTTTCCCATACCCCCAAACTTAAAAAACACATTATCCTCAATGTATAAGCAAAAAGAAATAAACCACAAAAGAGGAATAAGGGAACTCTTATATCATTATTGGAAGCAAGGTCACCGAATGTAAAGTGCAAGTAACTAAACCATGTGCTCCTAGCTTTAAGCTTTTATTCACCTATAAAATAAAAGAAAATGCCTAAAAATAGATCCATCAATATGTACAAGAAAATTAAAAAAAAAAGCTACACAATGAACAAATGAAAATAACATAAAAAGTAAAACTTAGGTTGCTTCTCAAGAAGCACTTATTTAATGTTAAAAACTTGACTTTCACTGGTGTTAGATAATCACTCTATGTTTCATTCGTGAATCTACCCATTTCATTTTCTTTTTTAGCACCAAATTTGTAATGATAATCTCCAAGTTACCTTAATGCTCAAGGGTAGATTTATGTTCCACCTATATAAATAATTTAAGCATATTGTAATATGGTCTAATAAAGGTGTTCATTGTTTCTAATACCATCATGACGAATAGGGATTTAGGCTCTAAAATGAAAGAATCTTCAATAGATGGTATAAGTTTAAGCTCAACAAAAGTTGTGTCTGATGGTAAAGTCAAACAACCCTTATTACTGTTTTTAAAAAGTGGGTTTCAAACACAAGTATTTTCAAATTATCATACAATGGACTTTTAAATAATAGAGAAAATGACATGGGTATACTATGAGACTTAATTTCTTGTTCATTAAGACCATTTTTAAGATCTTCTTGTAAATTAATTTAGGGCATTGATCCATCTTTTTCAAAATCATTTTCATTCAATTTTTTATCCATTAATAATCTATCTTAAGGAAGCTCAAAGAATAATGTGTCTAAAGCTTCGAACATAAGATTATAGAATGGAGAAGCTACTATATAAGTAAGTTTTTTACTAATGAGTTCTTTCTCATCCTTATGCTTAATATTAGATTTAAAAAAGAATATGTCTAAAGGCTTAAGTGATCTATCTAATAAGCTTGCTTTATCAACACATCTATCCATCTCATCCATCTCCAAACAATCGGGTAAGTGATGTTCAAGAAATTTGGGAAATGGCTTGAATAGAATATAAACATCTTTTTCTTGAATACTATCATCTTTTTCAACTTCTCTAAATGATCATTGATCATCAAATTCCTTAGCCATAGGCTTATCCTTAATCTCCACTATCTTTTCCTTCAAAACTTTTAGAAAATGTTACGTCTTCAACTCAACGGGCTCATCATCATCATCAAACCATATCAAAGTTTCTTTTCTATAATGATCTTTTAAGGTGCAGTCTTGCTTATTTACCCAACAAGATTTTGACTTTATAATACTAGGTAGAGGATTTTGAAAGCTAGTATTTAATGTATGTGCATTTTGATCACCTTACCCAAGTGTCCTTAAGAATGCCTTTTAGTCTTAACTGATTTTTGCTTAAGTTTGGATTAATTCAATGAACGTCTCCTTAAGTGATGGCTTCTTTTTTTGTAGGAGAGGTGGTGGTAAATATTGAGTGGACGGAAAGTGCCGTGAAGATGAATAGTACTATGATAGAAAAATATATTGTTATGGTGAAACATATGGTGGCACTTAAAGGACTTGTGGTGATGGTGAAGAGTATTGGATAGTGAAAGGTATTGTAAAAATGAAGGCTTGATATGATAAGATGGGGTGTACTTAGGTGGTGAACTAAAAGAATGCCCCAAACTAGTATCCCATATGTTCTTAGGATAACCGTCACAACCTTAAGTAGTGAAGGTGTTTGATTAATATTATGATTGTTAGTCAAGGGTACACTTATCACTATAATAAGTTCCACCATGCATTTTAACATTTTTATATTGACTTTGGAATTTATGGACAATGGCCTCTCAATTATTTGTTGTATAGTCTATTTTTTAGAATAAAGCTTTAAATGATGACTTACTTTTGGCTTTGTTTTTATTGTTTGGCCATTATACAAAGTAATCATCAGAAGAATAAGGTCTAGTATAGTCCTCATGATGTTCAGCTACATCATAAAGATTGGACTCCCACATGAAAAGTAAAATAAAAACTAAACAAGAACATAATAACTAATCATAAAGATTGGACTCCCACATGAAAAGTAAAATAAAAACTAAACAAGAACATAATAACTATGTATACTAATGTTATCTATACTTACCTATCTATTCTAAAGCGATGGTAACTACAAGATGATGTATGTACTATAGTCTAAACTATGCTAAAACTATGTAAACTAAGTAACTATTTTAAGTTATGTACATTAAAGGGTGAATTAATCTATAAAAGAGTATGTCAAAGCACGATATTAGCCTAAAGGAAATCTTGACACCTAATTTTCAACAATGTGCAAAAAACTCAATTGGATGATTTTTGCAAGTGCGCATATCGTTCAAGTAATAATAGCAATCAAAGGTCATGATATCATCCCATAGGGATTAGCTAAAGAATTCTTAGTCTAACTATCTATTATCTCCACACTCTCTCTAAATTTGTTTCAATCGAAAGGTGTATACAAAGTTAAGCTAATAAGAACAATTGAATAAAACCAAGAACAATACATAAATCTAGCATAAAGTAAATTTGCAACATGAAAAATAAGCAAATGAGAAAGTTTAGCTAAAATAGTAGCTAAAGTGAATTGAATTGAACTCAACCTACTTTGAATGTTAATCTAATCTAAAAAACCAAAAATAACAAGATAAATTAACCAACAAAATAATAGCTTAAGGCATAAATGAAAAATAATTAACTAATTAAAAAAAACCTCTTGTTAACCTTTCAACTTCTAACAAAAGAAACATCTAGAAACTTTTTAAGAAATGATCCAAACAACTTGAAAATTGTAAAAATTGCAAGTAAACTAAGTTTAAAATAGATTTGAAGAACAATTGAAAAAGTAAAAATGCAAAATATAGCATGAACAAGCAAAACTGAAAACAAAGTTCAAATATGGAAATTACTAATTCTTGAAGGAAAAACTTAGATATAGATGTTTACAAGTTGAATGAACTTAAACTAAAGTAATAGAGATCTACAAGTTTACTGCATACATCAACAAAAAAATCATAAGAATCAATAAAAAATAAAGCTCATTAAACTAGATCTAAAACCACAAATCAAAAGGAACAAAAACAAATGAGTTGCGACAAATTAAGCCAAATAGAATTGAATTGTTAGAAATTAAACGCAATCAAATGAATTTAAACAAGTAAGCAAGTGAATTAAATAGTGCAAAGTGAGAAAAGAGTAAACCAATTGTCCAGCTAGGAGAGAAAAGACTTGATTTGCTATCGCTCACTCAAGCTTCAACTCAACTTCTCGATCTAACCAAAATTTTAAAGAATTTTTTGGAAATTTGAATAATGAATTTGAATGTCATATTTTCCATATTTGTAGAATAATGAATAAAAAATCCACAAAAAAAAAGTTGGATTGAAACACCTAAAAATTGATCAATAGCTAATAGAAAAATTGTACATAGATTAACACCAAGATTTGCCAAATAGATTTGAGATTCACATAAAATTGCAATAAATTGAACTTGAAAACTTAAAAAACATGAACATTTATTGAAAGATTCTTAAAGTGCATGAAAAAGAAATGCAAGAAAAGTAAATTTTGTTGGAAAATAAAGGTAACTTGCTCCCAAACATCCTTAAAAAGAATAAGAAGGAAACTGCTTGGAGAAAACAAAAAGTAAAATGCAAGAAACTAAAAATGAAAAAAAATCTGGAAAAGTCTTTTAAAAACTCTCCTAAATGGTCAGCCAATCCCTCCTATTTATGGCCAAAATATGAGGTGGTTCAACCAATCAAAATGCATGAAAAAACCAGTTCAGCTGCCATATATTCTAGATCATTCCAACTCATCCATCTTGCTTCATTAGCTTCCTTGTTTGCTTTTCCTTACTTCACTTCACTTCAAGCTTTCTTCCTTTGATGTTGTAAGCTCTAAAAAGTCAAAAGTATGTCCAATGAGAAGCCTTCTAGTTGCCAACTAAGCAATAGCATTTGATCCCTCTTTGAATCCTCAAAATGGTGCCACAAGCTTTGTTTATCATGCCAAATGTATCATATGGCTTAGATTGAATCCTCGCCTCCAATTTTTGGCACTAACTTGTAACTAATTTCTCCTTCAAATTTCAACCAAATACATACCATTTAGTTGTCAATCTATGCATGAAAAATTATGGAAAAGTCTAAAAAATTCTTAGCTCCAATTATAGCCTTAAACCATTCTAATGCACATATCGCTTTTCTAGCACATGCAAAAATACCACGAAGGTGACAAAGTACTAGTGAGCTAAAAAGAACATTTTCAAATAAAGTTCAATTAAGTTAAAGTAAGCTAAGGAAATTACAAAAGAAAAGGATAAGAAAATCTCCCATAAATGGTAATGGAAGCACATACACACAAATTTTGGCTTTTAATAGCTTTTTGCACCAAAATGCATCCAAAATGAGTCCAAAAGCTCCAATATTCCTCATTTTCTACATTTTTACCTACATATTGAATATTTATGCAATTAGGAGTATTTTTGCAAATTTTCTCAAGAAACAAGTAAATATTCATAAAAAATTACACTAAAAAGGTGTGATAAAATACTAAAATTTTTGTGTAATCAATGTCTTTGATGAAATAAAAATGCAACTTTCATGAGTTTCTTAAATGTTTGATGAAATGGCCACACAATACTAATTAACATGGTTTAGGAGTCTCGACCTTGGCATTGCCCATTGCCTTGGCCAAGCCTTTCCTTTTCCTCTTGGTCTCTACTTGTTTGGTTTTAGTGTTTATTAGGTGTTTGATAATTTGTTCATGTCATCTTAATCATATTAGTTTGATTTCATGCATCGTAGTTGTTGCGCACACCGCTAGTATATGGGTCGTACAAATAATAAAGTGGAACTATTAACTTTGAATATTGTCTTTCAAGGATTGCAATGGTATCTAGAGCTAAATACTAAAATTGAGCACCCTAGGTATATTCAAATCTATAAAAATAAAATAGCTTGAAAATTTAAATAAACATTAAAATTAAATGACGAATAATTAAAATGCATGAAAGTTTAAATGGCATTAATTTAAAGAGCATGAAAAATAAATAGAATAAAAAGTAAATGAGGACATGAAATTTAAAGACTTGAAATTAAATTATACGGAAATTAAATTGCATGAATTTTAAATTCCTTGAAAATATAAAGTGTGAGTAAAGTAAATTGCAAAGAAAATTAAAGTTTATAAATTTAAATAAAGAAAATGAAAATAGAGACAATTTAATCAAAAATAAAATACATAAACTTTAAAATACTTAATGTTTAAATGGCAAGAAATTAAATTACATGACGCTTACATTTAACAATATCAAAGGCAACTAACTTCAATAAATATCTAAACAACATTTACAAACTAAGTACATGTAAAATAGCATCACAAGATAAAACTACTACATTAGACCAAAACAGACAACATTCGGGTATCAACAAAAATGTACCAACATAGTCAACGCAAGAGATAGAGGCAACTATCTCCTAACCTATGACAAAATAACATTGAAATTGATGTGAACTGGAAATGGGCATTTGAACAAGCACATATTAACTTGAAGATAAATAAAATAACAGGATGATGGTAAAGGAAATACTTAAACAGAAATGAAACTATATCTACCAGCAAGTAATTTAAACAAGCCGAAATGTTGTAAACCAAAGACTGCATAAGAACTTGAATAAAATGAGTCACAAAATAAAAGGTAAAACATGAATCCAAATCAACAAAAGCTGCTAACAAAAATAAAGGAAATGAAGTCCATGGAAGGCTTAAATCGTGACTGCCATGGGAAGATAGGCAGCACGGTTTGGCCCTCTTCCAAGCTTGTTTTGTGTGTTTAAACCATCAGACTTTCATATAAAATCATATAATAGATAAAGGAAATAAAGGAAGATGGAATTAGGATAAAATACAAAGGAAAAGCTAATAGAAGGATGATAAAACAATAGCTAAACTGTTGCTGCTACTTGGAGAAGAACAGAGCAGAAAAAATGGCGTTACACTTGGTGCCGTTCCTCCCTTTTTTGCAAGGCTTCTCCCCGTTATATGCATGAGTCTTGCGCATAAAAGTCTTCCCTTGGTGTTGTTTTTCCTCACCAAATGTCAAAGGAAGATGTATCAAAGTCAAGGTAAGATTAGAAAAAATGCAACCTCACGTTACAACCAAAAAAGTGCAAGAAGAAAAATTCAACGTATCCCCAGTTCGGCTTTCCATTTTTATTTTTTTGGTCCCCTTTTTAATGCTTGAAAATTATCACACTCTATTGTCAAAGACAGCCAACCAACTCTCTTGAAAATGGAACTATGCATCTGACAGCACATGCACTACTTTGGCGTTAATTTCTAGCACAACCAGTCACGTTTTCAGCTTGTTTCCTTCCCTTGTAATGCTGAACATGAGATAATCCACAAGTCTCCAACATTGGCCAATCATCATGCTGCTAAATGCCAAGTCAGCCAGCTCATATTCAGCTCAATTGTGCGCCTAATTGAAGAAAGTTTCTGGTTGCAACCAGTGACCACAATGCATATACTATTTAGTAAGACTTCACGTGGAATCTTTTTTATTCATGTTCTAGCTGTCTTCTTTTCTTTGTGCAGCGCCCTTGAGCTTTGTAAGTAAGAAATTTTCTAGTTACGATGCAGCCAGGTCACCTTCCTTTTATTAGCAAAAGCGTGCAACAAAAATCTGATGGAGCAGCTCATGCAAGCTCACCCCATGCAGGTCATATTCCCTATACGTAGCAGCTGTCATTTATTTATTCCATTGTGAGTCATCCCTTGATCATGCAAAGATGTCCAGCTATTGCCTTGATCTTTGGCCAACTCAGTACCAACCTCAGATCTCCAAATCATGATCAATAAGAAGGAAGCAGCAGCAGAATTGGAGAAGCTGCCAGCATCGAGGCGTCATTTATTTGGAGCAATTTTTGGTTGCATGTCCAGCTGGCTTCTTCTCCTTTCTTGCATGAATGTAACAACTATTTAGGTGTCTATCATTCACCAATAATATCTTCGTCGTAAGCCAATTGCACATTAAAGTTAGCAACCAATTGTGACAGCACCAATTTAGCAAAAAGAACCGTGATATGAAGCAATTAATTTTTGTGTTCTTGTGCCATGGACGCTTAACCAATTTAGTCACTCACATGTTAAGTCACTTTAATCATTTAAGTGACCTACACGATGGACAATTAAATAAAATTTGGTGGTAATTAAATTAAGTTGCTAAGAATGAAGAAAAATTAATCAAGTAATTGCCATAATTAAATCAGATAAGTTCTTAATAATTCTATAAAAATTAGAATTATCAATAATTGATAAATCTCATGCGCTTAGTTTAATGTCATGTTTGAATTGTCATGCATTGCTAATCATGCTTAAACCTAAACTCTAAACTCAAACCTTAAATCTAACCTTAGCCAAACCCTAAACTCAAATCTTAAACCTAAACCTGGACCTTAAACCCAAACCTTAAGTCTAAACCATAAATCAAAACCCTAATCACTAACATGCATTTGCATTCATTCATTTAATTAATTTATTGCTCATCTTTGCATGATTAATCATCACTTTCATAAATAATTTGGTACATTGATTTGCTCTTGTTTGTTATCATACATGCATTAGTATATTAATTGTCATTCTCATAAATACCCTTTTGCATCTATTCATAAAATTTTCTAATGTTAAAAAATTGTTTTGAAAATAAAGATTGTATTCCAAGAAAAAATTGTTTTTGAGACCTTGCCTAGATATAGGAAGGATTCTCAACAATTATCTTTTATAAATAATATTATCATTATTTTGATAGATCATCATAGAAATCCTAAAGTAAAGAAATATTTTTGAAATTTCACCTAAATACAAATTCCACCTAAATATAAGAGAGTTTAGAAAATTTTCTGATACTAAAAGGTTTCATTTTAATACAAATTATTTGCATTTTCATATAAATAAAAAATATGATTTTGCATAAATAAATGAAATTCAAAGAATTAACTATAAATATTAAAATTAAGACCATTTTTCTCCAAACTTAAGGATAGCATGCAATTAATTGGTATCATTTTTAAAATAAGCATTGTGGAGGTGCTAATTTTTTCACACACATAAACGAACTTCCAAACTCATCTCTGATTTCGAAGACCAAAAAATTTTTTTTGACAAATTTTAAACTAATTTTAAGGTTTTATTAAAAAGATAAATTTTTTATGTAGTTAATCGTACCTACCAAAAAATATTAGTGGCAATTTTCTACTTTTATTTTAAAATTCATCTAAATGGTTGGGTTCCTGAATTCGCACTTTGTGACATTTAATTTCTCTTATTCATTAAATTTATAATAAATATTACTATATATGAACAACGACAAAAATTGAACCTAACAGCAAAGCACAAGCTAATTTTTAATATTGTATTAATTTTGGATTTCTCTTTGGAACGTAACGCTTGTTCTTTTCTATCATATGTGAAGGGATGGTAACACATTTGCTTATAATTTAGCCCATATTAGTTGTAACTTGAAGTGCCTTTCATATGGTAATCTTAATTTATCTTCAGTTTTCAATGAATTTTTCATAAAAAAAAATTAAATTTATCTTGTAGTAATATAATTATTAATTATTAGTTTAAAAATAAAAAGCATTTCCATAAGATAAATATTTTAAACTTTAAAGCTTAATAGGTGTCTACATGGCACCCCACAAGCTTTAATTTTTCTTATTCTTTTAAAATAATTTTTGATTAAATAAAATTTCTTAAATAATAAAGTCAATGGAAGTGTACACGTAATGCCTTTAGTTTTTTCTTTTTCTATTTTTTGAATTAGATAAAATTTGTAACAAAATGAGCCAATAGATAAGGATGAGAAAATAATCAATATTCAATATGTTTCGATCCATCTTAATCTGATAGGGGATACCTTTTTAAAATCAGTATCGAATTGAGGCTTTTGTTTGAGGATTTTCGGGCGAGAAAGAAATATATACATATGGTATTTATCTACTTGAAGAAAGTATTCGATAAAGGTTGAGAGAGGTGTTTTGGTTGGCCTTAATGAAGAAAGAGTTTCTTTAAAATACATTAACATAACAAAAGATATATATCAAAGAGTTGTAACAAATGTAAAGACGTCTAGGGGCTTGACTGATAATTTTCCCATTACCTTATGATTGTATCAAGGCTTAGTACTAAGTCCATTTGTTTTTGCATTAGTTATGGATAAGCTCACTAGACATATCTAAGATAAGGTGTCATGGTGCATGTTATTTATCGATAATATAGTCTTAGTTGTTAAAACTAGTATCTTAATGCAATATTAAAATTATGGTGGCATATGTTAGAGTTTTGAGGCTTCAAATTGAGTCGATCTAAAATCAAATATGAAATATAAGTTTAGTAATCATAGGGAAATGAGTACTAATGTGATTAAATTGGATGGTAAGTAAGTACTAAAAAGTCATCATTTTCAATATTTAAGATCAATTATTAAGAAAAATAGTCATTTTCAATATTTAAGATTGATTATTTAGAGAGATACTAAGATAAAAAGGGATATAAATCATAGGATTCAAGCAGGATGGGTGAGGTGGTGAAGTGCATTGGGTTTGTTATATGAGCGTAACATACCTTTCAACTTAAAGGCATAGTTGTATAAGATAACTATAAGGCTTGTATTTTTATATGGGACTAAGTGTTGAGCTGTTAAGAAATAACATGAGAAAAAATGATCGTAGCGGGGATTAATATGCTTAGATGAATGTGTAATAAGACTAGAAGAGATAAAATTATAAATAAAGATATTCGAGAAAAATTAAAGGTAATCCAAATTAAGGAAAAGATGAAAGAGAGTCGTTTGAAATGGTTTGGATATATGAAACATAGGCCTATCTATGCGCCAGTTAGAAGAAATGAGTTTTTATATTTAGGAGAGACCAAAACGTTTAGAGTTAAACCACGAAATACATTGATAAAAATAATAAGAGATGATATAAGAGTTAAGGAAATAGATGAAAAAGGGGTGTTTGATAGAAATAAGCGACACAAGAAGATTAAAAACTATGACCTAACATAATTTTTTTTTTTTTTTTTGCCTTTCACATAGCTAACCCTAAAGTTATAAGATATAAGATTTAGTTTATTGTTATTGCTATTTTATTGAATTGATGTAGATCTAAATTTTAAATAGAAAAGGGTTCGGACTAAAAGTGAATTTAAGGTGCTCCACCCCTATCCATCTTGAAGTATGTATAAAAGTATATATTTTATTATTTATTTTATATTATATTTATATATATTATATTAATTAAGTTATTATTTGATATTTTAATTTAAAAGATTTACATTTTAAACTCAGTAGGTGTATCCATGTGACACCATATTAAGTTCTTTTTTTTTCAATTTTTTTCTTTTTCCACTTTTTAGGATTTTTTTAAAAGTTTTTAATTATATAAATTTATAAGAAAAGAAAGGACCAATAGAGGTATCCATATAATACTCATATTTGTTTTCCTTTCTTTTTTCTTTTTTTTAATTGGACAATTTTTTTTTCAAAAATGCTAATGGATAAGGAAAGTAAAACAATTTATATTCGACAAATTTTCATTCTTCGCAATCTAATATGGGGCAATCCATACTATTAATTCTGTTGATTTAGTCTTCTCCTGGGATTTACGATGTGGCACACCGCTTTGCTCTTTGTTTTCCATTTTTTTACCTTTGTCATTTGTTTTCTTTATTTTTTTAATTTCCATTTTAATTTTCTTTTTTACATTTTTAATAATTTTTGTTATTTAAAAAAATCGTACAAGATCCATTTTATATTATTGATTAAAAACATTTTTTTATTCTTTTCATTTTTTTAAAATTATGTAGTTTTTTTTAAAATGATATTGATAAAGATATCGACCTAGCATCTTGATTCATTTTTTTGTCTCCTTTTTGGTTTTTTTTTTTAGTTTTTTTTAAATGCACATTATAAATTTTATTCTTTTTTATTCTTTTAGACCTTTGCCACATATTAGCCTCTTTTGCCCTCTTCAACTCTTTTTTTTTAATTTTTATTTCTTTTTAATTGGTTATAGGTCATGAGTAAGCTATGTAAGTCTTTTTTTTAGGAAAATTATAAAATAGGTTATTGTAATAAAATTATTAATACTATAAATTTTATAAATATTAGAGAACAAATGGCATCTTTTTTTTTTTCTAAGTTTCCTTTTTACAAACACACCAATTTGGTCTTTAAAAAGGAAAGGGGGATACCCATACTATTAAAGTTTTAAACTTTTGATGAAATACTGGTGTTTATGTTGCACCCCTTCATGAGTGAATTTCATCTATGATCACTAAACTTTGACCAAAATCTATTTTAGTCACTGACTTTTAATTTTTCCTGTTAAAATCACTAAAGTTTATCTAGTGTGTCAAAACACTTAATATATTTTATCCAAATTATTTGATAGAAACATGAGGTGGCTATCATGTTAGTGCTTCATCATTTGCCATATCAACCAGCTAAACTTTTATAATTAAAATATACAATGGGATAATTAATTTTTCTAATCAAAATATAATTTTAGAATAATTACATCCACAAATGCCTATGTTCCATTGCATTCAACAAGTTAGGCAAAGCCTTGAAAATAAGTTCCACCCAAAGCATTTCTGGCTACAAGAAGTAAATCCCTCATTGCCTTTGTCGTTAGAGGCTACAAAGTGAAAACCCATAAGGTACTTTTTTCTATCTTTTTTTTGGTTTCTTAAACTGCAAAGGAAATATTCAAAATTTAAAGCATTAGTTTAATGTTGTTATGTCAAATAATATGGGAATTTGGTTGTTATATTGAGTTAGACTTCATCCAAAAAATTTTAATTTTTTAGCTGTGGTTTTAGAATTCAAATAAGTTAAAAATTTTATAAGCAAATTCGGTCCTTGGTATCAATCAATAGAGGTTGCAAAGTTTTAAAATGGATGAAAGAAAAATCTTTGGTAAGTCTCAAACCCTCTTAGTTCATGGTAAGTTAAGTTGGGTCACAAAATAAAGGTTAGTTTCACTTAGGCCCCAAAACAATGAAAAATCTGAAAATTCAAAGCTTTATTTTCTCACCTTTATCTAGTAATTAAACAAAGGTCTTATTCTTATACCGTTAATTACTTTCTTGCAATAATTTTTTAATTAAAATTTCCAATAATTTTAACTTTTATTAACCTTTTCTATCTTCGTGCTTTGAATAGGTGGACACATCAACCTATCTATGACATTTGGTCTCCTAGTGGCAAAGAAGTTCTCTTTAACTAGAGTCATTTTCTATATTATAATGCAATGGCTTGGCCTAATATGTGGTGATAGGGAAGTGAATGGAGGACAACGATCAAAATAGTATAAAAAGATGGCCAATGATTATATGGTAACTGCTTGAATTTTTCAAAGAAGGTAAAGAAAGAGAAAACTTAGAGAGAAAATTTTAAATGATTTTTTTGCTATTTATTGGTGTTTAATTAGCTGATGTGACGAATGATATGGCATGACATAATAACCACCTCATTTTTTTATCTATCAAATAATTTGGTTGAAATATGTTAAGTGACCAAATTTGGTACACTTAACAAACTTTAGTGACCTTAATGATACAAATTAATCTTCAATGACTTGGATGGGATTTTGGTCAAAGTTCATTGATAATGGATGAAATTTACTCCCCTTTCATTTCTTTCTTTCTTTCTTTTTTTTTTTAAATTGTATTTTCCTCTTTTGCATCTTTGAATTTAATTTTTTAATTAAATATATTTTTTAAAAATCAATGAAGGTAAGGATAAAAATAACTTGTGTTTGGTGATTTTTATTTAACCTAACTAATAGATGCATTTTTTAAAATTCAAAATCGAATCGAAGTTTTTTTTTTATAAATCGAGATTAGATCGAAACTAGAATTAAGGTGTTCCATATTGCCCCAAGTATATATGAAAATATTTTTTTATTTATTTAACTTTGCGTATGTGTTACCACACTACCGATCCTAAGCCCGGATAAAGTGAAGAGGGTTATGAAATGTTGACAGCTAGCATAAAACATAGTCAAACCATGATAAGAGAATAAACTAAGAATTTTCATTGGGTCGTCACCTCCCAATGACATGCTATATTTGAGACTAGTTGTAGTGTTAAATTGGCAAAGGTTGGTAAGTCATCGTCTGAAAGCGATGCGCTGCATCACGACTTAGGTGTAGTGTCAAATAAGCAAAGGTTCTCATATTTTAATGGACAAACATGAGTAAAAAAGCTAGTCCATATGGTAAGTTAAGTTTAGTTACGTGAAATATAAAATCATTAACTGGTAAGCTAAAAAAGATAGAAGAAGTAATGGCTAGGAGAGGAATTAATATTATGTGTCTTCAAGAAACTAAGTAGGTAAGGAAAACTACTAGAGAGATAAAAACATAGGGCTTTAAGCTTTGATACATAAGTGAAAAAGGAGTAGAAATGGAGTGGTTATGATCGTAGATAAGAATTTAAAGGATGACGTGATTGAGGTTAAAAAAAATAAAGATAAAGTTTTATATGTTAAACTTATATTAAGAGCAAAAATTGTTAATGTCATTAGTACTTACGCCCTACAAATAAGTTTGGATCAGGCAAGTAAGCAAAAATTTTGAGAAGATTTAGGTGATGTGGTACAAGCCATACCAAATGAAGAAAAGTTATTTATTGAAAGAGACATGAATGGTTATGTAGACAAGGATTATAGTGACTTTAAGATAGTGTATGGAAGATATAAATTTAAAGAAAAAAGTGATACTAAAGATAATATTCTAAAATTTGCTACTACATTTGACCTAACTATATTAAATTCCTATTTTAAGATAAGAGAATCACATTTGGTAATTAAATTTGGTGAAAGAACTTGTTGTAAGATTTGGTAGAACTCAAAGTCTCATTCTGGCTAGTAAGTATTTTTGAACTCAAAGTACCTTGGATACCTGTTTTAGGTTACTAAATTCAACCAAAAGAATTTAGGCATCTAAGGTAACTATTTAAGCCAAAATCCATGCATCCTTATGAAGTTGTATGTTTGTTGATGTTGATTGATCTTGATTTTAAGGAATTAAAATTTTAAAAATTTTAGTGCTTTAACTTTGTACATCATGTATAATTGCCTTTAATTGATATCAGAACTTTATCAATAGAGATTATACAATTTGTTATTGTGATGCAGAAGCCAAAAAATTAATTTTTTTTTATAATTTTTTCATTGGATTCTTTTAAAATATCAAATAATGATATCTTAGGGTGATTGGGTATAAATTTTATGATTTATGGATATAGTTTGCATGCTTAATGAATTTTTTGTTTGCCATTTGTCCATATTAAGAAAATTCTGCTATTGATATTGCAAAAATTGTTTCTCACTCTAGAGATATTATTTGGCTACAAAATTTAACACATAAAAATATAAATATTGATGATCATTGTGTAAAAGTTTTAAAATTTTTAGAGTTGATTTAGTCATTCAAAAGTTGATAACAAATTTATCATAGAAATCTGCCAATGGTAGCTAGGCATGTAAAATATGCATATGATGCATGGTTGCTCTAATATAATTATGGTAATTGGTTTTCTTAATGTAATTGGTATTCTTAAAAGTTAAGAGACTTTAAAAACTTACTCACTAAGATTTTAATGAAAATCTACTTGGTAATCGATATTGGGAATCTTAAAAAACTTGTTCACCAAGATTTCAAGATTTTCTTTCTTAATCACCAAGTTTAGTGGATTGTTTTTATAAAAGTCAAAGTACTTACTATTTATGATTCAAGAATCATGACCAAAGGCATAAAAAAGTATGAGAAAAAGTTTAGAACTCTTAGATGGTGGCTAGTAGGGGCGACATAACAAAATATGGCTTAAACTACCTAGTTTCCATAAAAACTACCTAGCAATAACTTGCTTTCCTTCTTGGATAGGTTTTCAACAAAGCCCTAGATTAGTGCTATTTCTTGTTGAATTTGGATTCCTAAATAGTTTGGGTTTGAGAAATAAGATTTCATTTAAAACCTAAATTGAATTGGATTTTCTAAATTGTTTAGAACTTCTAAATATAAGAAGCTATTTCACTACAATACCTAGTTGGACTAGGAAAATCCCAATGCATGTAATTTCACTTAATTTTAATTAATTAACATTCCTAAATGGTTTAGAGTGATGTTGACCATGTTACATTAAAATTCAAGTAAAATTTTGATTCTTTAATTATTTAAAAAAATTATGATTGTAAATTACATGTTCCTAAGATAATAGTTAGACATATTTAGCCAGCTAAACATGTCTATGCCTTGCATCTCATTGAGTTAGATTGACAATTGATTTATGATATTAATATTCATTCAAAAAATAAATGTGCAAGTTCATGATGATTGTTATAGTAAGCATATTAGTTATGAGATAAATACCATACATGCTATATTGATTTATTATTATACATGCCAGAATTTATATGTGATAAATGCCGTGTATAATTGTGAGATGCATAATAAGATTATATGTGTTAAATATATGATGAATTCTTATGCATGCTTGATGAGACCTATGATGAATCAAAAATCCTTTTTGATAATTATTTAAGTCTTAATGTCTTCCATTAACATAAACAACTGAACTTTCTACTAGCGGGGCTTGTTGAGATAAAACTTAAGGCACTCATTATTCAAATAAGGTTGTGATATCGTTAATGGGTCTTACGTAACTATTATTCTATTATTCGGATGCAAAATACTTAACCATATAATGATAGAGGCAATAATTATGCGAATCACATAAGATGTGATTAGATAAGAAGTTATCACCTAATTGATTTAAGAGTCATATGGAGATGTGATTGATAAATAAGTTAGCTACTTAGCTTACTTATCATGACTTGTTGAGACAAACCTCAAGGTTATGATAAACTAAATGGGATCCTATCCCATTAAAATATATGAGTTTTTTAAATTAATAATAAGGGCTATTGATTTGATTAAAATAGTGGAAGCAACCAATGTATAGATTTGGACATTGTCTCTATTGGTATTGAACAATATGACTGATAATTGCTAAATTTTATAGGTTACAAAATTAAGTAATAATTTGTCACTTTGTAGTATATTTGATGCTAACAAGCTCACAGGGCCTACCTTCAATGCTTGATATCGCAATTTAAAGCTTGTCCTAAGGTAAGAGAAAATGCTTTATGTTTCTGATGAACCAATTTTATAGGAAACAGATGCTAGTGCTGATGATGCAGTGTGGCGAGTTTATGAAACCTTTAAAAACTATGTTAATAAAGCCGTATGTATCATGGTGGCTAACATGATCCTTAAGTTGCAAAGGTAACATGAGAATATGGATACTTCAACAATTATTAATACATCTTAAAGAATTGTTTGACAAATAAAGACGGACTTAGAGGTTTGAGACTTATAAGGAATTATTTTGAATAGTGATGTTTAAGAGCACTTCGATCAAATTGCATTGTCTTAAAATGATCAATTAGGTTGAGAAACTTGGATAATTGAGATTCGTAATGGATTATAAGTTAAGTGTTGACTTGATCTTGTCATCTCTTTCTAGTAGCTTTTCAGAATTTATAATGAACTTCAATATGCATTTGATGAAAGTAACAATACCACAATTGATGAATATGCTTGACACTCTTGAAAATTTCATCAAGAATCAAAAGCTTAAGGCTCTTCTAATTTCTTCATCTAAGGCCAAGAAAAAGTTAGCTAAAAAGAAAAAAAGTAATAACGTTAATAAGAAAAAGGATGCAAGCAAAGCAATCAGGCTTACTAGCAATATCAAAAAGGATAAAGGTGTATGTCACCATTGAGGTAAGGATGGTTATTGAAAAAGGAATTGCAAGGTTTACTTGGCAAGCTTGAAAGAGAAAATGTTTAAAAAGATTTTTATTTCAGGTATGTTTATGATTAAGATTAATCTATCTCTTCTTGACACATCTTATTCGGCATTGGATACCAGATATGGTTTTTACTTATGTAATGACATACAGGGGCTAAAGAATAGTAGATGCCTAGAAAAAAGAGAAATGTGATTGCGTGTTAGAAATGACACAAGTGTTGTTACCTATGTCGTAGGGACTTATTATTACTGTTATCTTCTATTTTAGTTTTAAAACTAAAAAATTGTTATTTTGTCTTTGTCATAACTTGAAACATCATTTCAGTTTATTATTTAAGTATGAATGATGGATATTCATTTAATATTAAAGGCAATTGTTATTCTTTCTATTTAAATGATGTGTTTTATAACATAGGAATGTATGATAATGGCTTATATGTTCTTAAATTAAACAATGATGTTTTCAATATAAATATCAAGAAGGCTAAATTAGATAAACTGAATTAATCTTACCTGTGGCATTATAGGCTCGATCATATCAATGAAACAAAAATAAAAAAGTTACATAAACAATGATATATTGATCCTTTTGATTATGAATTATATGAAACTTGAGAATCATGTTTGCTTAGAAAGATGGCCAAATTACCTTTTTACTGAAAAAAAAAAAAAAGCCAGTGTAGTTTTTAGACTAATACATTCAAATGTATATGACCTAATAAACATAAATGCTAGAAGAGAATACTCATATTTCATTACATTCATTGATGATCATATAAGATATAGTTATGTGTATTTAATGAAACATTAGTCTGAATATTTTGAAAAGTTTAAAGAATTTAGAGTGGAGGTTGAAAAGAAAATTGTAAAAGTATCATGATACTTAGATCTAATTGGGATCATGAATACTTAAGCCATGATATTCTAGATTATCTAAAAAAGAATTGGATTCTCTTTCAATAGACTCCACCTGGAACACCATAACACATTAGAGTTTTTTAGATGAGAAATAGAACCTTATTGGACATGGTTTGATCCATGATTATCAATTCAAATCTTCCTATATCTTTCTAGGGTTATGTACTTGAAATAGCTACTTATCTTCTAGATATAGGTTTATTTAAATCCGTTGACAAGACACCATATGAGATGTGAAAAGGTAAAAGATCTAACTTGTCACACATAAAGACTTGGGGATGTGATACTTATATAAAACATGCATAAGCTGACAAACTTGGAGTTAGATTGATTAAGTGTAAATTTGTAAGATATCTAAAGAAAAAAATAAAAGATATTTATTTTTAGACATGTTGTCTTCTTAGAAAAAGAGCTTATCCTTGAAAAGAATAATAAGAGTATAGTAGAACTTGAAAAAGTTCAAGAAGTACAAATTGACACAAAAATGAAACTTAAGCCAATAACTAGGGCATTCGATGCACAGTTGAAAAATCAAAGTACATAAGAACTCCCTAAGTCAAGTAAAACTCGCCAAGCTCCAGAGAGATACAAATTTTTCATAGACAAGAATGAATGGATCATAAATGATGATCATACTACCTATCAAGAAGCAATGTTGGACATTAATTCTAAAAAATGACATGAGGCTATGAAATTTGAAATGAAATCCATGTATATAAACCAAGTATGAATTTTGGTAAAACCACCCAAAGGGATAAGACCTATAGGGTCCAAATGGGTTTTCAAGAAGAAAACTAACATGGATGGCAATGTACAAATGTACAAAGTTAGGCTAGTTGCAAAAGGTTATAATAAAAAATAATGAGTTGATTTTGATGAAACTTTTTCACCAATCGCCATGTTAAAATTCATTAGAATTTTGCTTACTATTGCCACATACCATGACTATGACATATGACAAATAGATGTCAAAATGGTATTCCTTAATAGAAATTTGCAAGAAGATGTGTACATGACACAACCCAAGGGTTTTGAATCCATAAAAAATACTGATGTGGTGTGTGAGCTTCAAAGGTCTATTTATGGACTTAAGTAAGCATCAAGGAGTTGGAATATACATTTTGTTGAAGTAATTATAGAATTTAGATTCATCAAAAATTTTGATGAACCTTGCGTATACAAGAAGATAATTAGAAGTGGAATAATTTTCATAATGCTATATATAGATGACATATTGTTTATAAAAAATGATATACCCATGCTACAATCTACCATGATTTGTTATCAAATAAGTTCTCCATGAAAGATTTGAGAAAAGCAATATATGTGTTAGGCATAAAGATCTATAGTGATAGATTAAAAATGTTGCTTGGTATTTCATAATCCAGATACATAAACAAAAGTACTAATAAGGTTTAGCATAGAAAAATTTAAAAAAAGGATTTTTGCTAGTGTCGTATGGCATAAATCTTTTTAAGGACATGTGTCCTAAGACACAAATTGAGAAAGATAGCATGAATAAAGTTTTATATGCTTCAACAATTGAATTTATTATGTATGTAATGATATGTACAAAACTGATATCTCATATACTTTAAGCATAACAAGTAGATATCAAGCAAATTTAAGTAAATGTCATTAGAAGACAGTGAAAACAATCCTTAAGTATTTGAAAAAAACTAAGGATATGTTTTTTATCTATGATGGAACCAAATTCCTTGTTGAGGGTTATTGTGACGTAAGCTTTTAATCCAACAATGATGATAGCAAGTTTTAAAGTGGCTATATTTTTACTCTAAATAAAGGAGTATTTAGTTGGAAAAGTTCAAACAGAGTATAACTATAGCCTTTGCAATTGAAGCTGAATACATCTTTGCATCTTAGGTAACAAAAACGACAATTTGGACTAAGAAGTTTATAATTGAACTAAACATTATTCCTAACATTGTTGATCCAATAATAGTCTATTGCGACAATAATAGAGTTATTGCTCAAACCAAAGAACCAAGATCTTATCAAAGATCTAAACATGTATTGAAATGATACATCTCATTAATGATTTTGTTTCTATAGGTGATGTTAAAATTAAATGAGTACTTACTAAGGATAACATTAATGATCCTTTTACTAAAGCTATATCCTAGCAGAAATATGATAAGCATGTAGTCAAATATAGTCCTAGATACATGAATGATTGGCTTTAATGTAAGTGAAAGATTGTTGGTATTTGCCCTTCAAGCCAAATCATATTTTAGCTAAGACATTTTCATATTTGTAGTACTTTTATATTTGATATCTTATAAAGTCATTCCTTTATCATTGAGCTTGTATACATATATTTCAATGTTGATATTTATATGATAAAGTTCTCAAAATATAAATAAAGCTTTGTAAGGAAATTACAATGAGATTGTAATTATGAAATCATCATTGCATAAAAGCTATATGTTTTAAAATTGTTCCTAGTCAATACTCTCAATAAGAAGACATTGACAAAAGCTATTGAGACTAGCACATGATTATGTTTTTACTTATAAAGCAAGTAACCAATCTCATAAGTTAAAGTTTGAATAAACTTGAGTTAACATGTAGATGTTTATTGTAAGAACAAGTTCACTGAATAAGAACAGATATGAGAATCCTATATGGTAGTTCACATAGTGTTTATAATTACATTTTCATGTGATGGTTGTATAAGTGATCTTTTAACTTGAGATTACTTATAATTTTATATGATGAATGTTATACTTTGACTTTACTTTACTTTACTTATGGTTTTAACCAAAAATACTTTAGTCAAGTATTGTTAGGTATAACATGAGGCATATGAAGATGTATAAAGTAATCAAAATGGGATTCATTACCTTATTTGATCAAGAGAGTATCTCAACTAGTCTTAGTTGAATCTTTGACCAAAGTGAAATAATATTTTAGAATTGTTTTAAAACTTACTAATGAGTTAATGTCAAGGATAAGATTTAATTTGGTTAACAAGATTTAATAGACACCAAATCATACTCAATGTTCAAATAGAGATATTATGTGATAAGAGGATATTAATTATACACAAAGACTATTCATGGATAGGTTATCAAGTCATATTAACTTTTCTTTAGTAATTGGGGGTCATGGCAATAAAGCTGACATTGATCATGATCCATAAATATATAATTGGCTAATTAGAGAATTGGTGATGAAGATAAAAAGTTTGTTTAATCCATGTCAAATATTAAGGTTTACAATGTTCATGTTTATTGCTAACATGCTAAAAAATCTAATGAGTCATACATATAGGACAATTGTGAAAAATTAAAATTGAAACAAAATAAGTTGAACTTAGTTTGATTTTGTTATTACCAAAAATAGAGGAAATAAAAACAAGAGAAGAGTTTTCTTTGTTTGGTACATTCGACTAACATAGGGTTAATTGTGAAAATTTATATTCCAAGGTTTAAACCTAATATGGTTGTATGCATTCCTTATAAAAAGAACATCAAGCTACCCCTTCTTGGAATAAGTAATAAGAAAAAGAAGTTTCACTCAAGAAAATACAAGAGGTCTTGAAAACGCTTACAAGTTATAGTATAGTTTTAAGTTCAACCAAACCTTAGAAAAGGTTTCTTCACAAGAGTTCATGTGGATCACTATTAAAGGTTGAAAACTTAGGTAACTTCTTGGCTTGGAATCTATTTGAAAGATCACCAAGTTGAATCAAAAGAGTTTCAACATCTAAGGTAAGCACCTAAGCCGAAACCTACACATGCTTATGAAATTATTTGTTTGTATAAAGTTATAGATTGATCTTGGTTTTAGAGAATTAAATTTTTTTAAAATTTTCATTGCTTTAACTTTGATAATGATACATAATTTCCTTCAAACTGATCTTTTTAACAAAATTTGATGTATTTAAAAAATGCTAGAATAATGAAGAAAAAGTACTCTAATACTTATATACAAGAATAAAGGTGATATATACAATTATTCGAACTATTAAGAAATATAGCTTATGAGTCATATTATGAAATTTTGAAAAGAGTAATCGAATATAGGTTACAACATGAGGTCACTATTTCAAAAAATAATTTGGGTTTATGTTAAGGTGCTCTATAATAGAGGCCTTTCACGTAATGAGGCTTATATTAAAGAGTTTTCGAGTAAGAAAGAAAAATCTACATATAACATTTATCTACTTGGAGAAAGCATATAATAAAGTTTTTTGAAAGGTGCTTTGGTGTGTTTTAATGAAGAAATGAGTTTCTTTAAAGTATATTAACATAATTAAATATATGTATGAAAAATTTGTAACAAATGTGAAGACAGTTGGGGACATAATTGATAACTTTCCCATTACCTTAAGAATGTATCAAGGCTTAACACTAAGTCCATTTCCTTTTGAATTAGTTATGGACAAGCTCATTAGATACATCTAAGATAAAATACGATGGTGTATGTTATTTACCGATATTATAGTTTTAGTTGCAAAAATTAGTGATGATCTTAATGCAAAATTAGAATTATAGATGCATACATTTGACTCTCGAGGTTTTAAATTGAGTAGATTTAAAATTGAATGTATGAAATATAAGTTTAGTAATCATAAAGAAGCGAGTGCTAGTTTGATTAAATTAGATGGTAAGGTAGTACCAAAGAATAATCATTTCAATACTTGGAATCAATCATTTAGAGTGATACTGAGATAAAAAGATATATAAATAATATGATTTAAGTAGGATATATGAGGTGGTTAAGTGTGTCTGTATGCTGTGTGATTGTAATATACCTTTAAAGTTAAAGATGATGTTGTATAAAGTAATTGTAAGGCTTGTGTTGCTTTATGAAACTGAGTGTTGAGCTGTTAAGAAACAATATGAGAAGAAAACGAGCATAGATGAAATAAAGATGCTTAGATGGATGATTGGTAAGATTAGAAAAGACAAAATTAGAAATAAAGAGATTCGAGTAAAAATAAAAGTAGTCCAAATTTAGGAAAATATGAAAGATGATCATTTGAGATAGTTTGGACATGTGAAATGTATACCTATCTACACACCAATTAGGAAAAATGAACTTATAAATTTATGAGAGACGAAAACTTTTAAATATAGACAACAAAAGACGTAGATGCAAGTTATAAGAAATGATATAAGGTTTAAGGAAATAGATGAAAAAATTATTGTCGATAGAAATGAGTGGTACAAAAATATTTAAAGTTTATGACTTAACGTGATTCATTATTTAACTTTGCATATAGTTGACCTCAGAGTTATAAGAAATAAGACTTAGTTTTTATTATTGTTGTATTTAATTTATATTTATATATTATACTAATAAAATTATTATTTAATACTTTAATTTAATAAAATACTTAATTATATATAATTAAGATATAATTTATATTAAAATTTTGTTATAGAGATTATACACAATTAAAATGATTAAATTTAGGTTAAAAACGGTTTATATATAGCTAGGTTAGGATCAATTATCAAAAAGTCATAATTCGATATTACTTAAGAATTTGAGTCAAATTGAATTATTAGAAAAAGTCAGGTTAGAATTGAGAAGTATACACCACATCGATTTGATCTGTTATGATATTTAAATTGAGATGTTCTTCTGGTACTTTATTTAGTATTTTGTAAAAAATAATAATAATAAAATTAAAAATAACAAAACATTTCATATTTAATGGATTTTAATTCATCGCTATACAAAAAAAATTGTTTTATAAATTCAAGATCGAATTGAACATTTAAAAAAAAAAAACAAGATTAAATCAAAGCAACACATAAATCTATAATACTATAAATTAAAAGTATCCCAAAAGATCTTAGGTAATAATAGCTAGCCAATATTATAAAATTACTATTTTATCCCTATTCAATATTATAAAATAATATGTGTAATTCAACCACTGCTATTTAGGATGAGTGAAAAACTGAAAATGTTAGATACAAAGCAATAAAGTTTTGATTAGAAATTAAAAATCCTATAAAAAAAGGAAGTCACTAGTGAAATATACATTCATAACAACTACTATTCAAAAATGCTAAGAAAAGCAAAAGAAATTTGAATTTTTTTAAAACTGAACTGGAATAAAAAATTATAAAAATAAACTCAAGCTCCATAACTAAAAAAAACACAAAATCAAATTTCATTGAGAAATTAAAGAAAAAATAATCCAAAACTTATACCCAAAATGAAGCTACTAATCATAACAAATGTATCACAAAACTCTAAAAAGTGGCAAAAAAATTACAAAAGTAAAAAAAGCATATTTTCTACTTAAAAATCAAAAACCTAAAATGAAAACAGAAAGAGCAATTCTTGAATAAAAAGAAAATAACCAAAAAAAAGGTAAGAAAAAAAAAAGAGAAGAGATTTTGGAATCTTTTGAAATTTTCAAATAGAGAGACAAGAAAAGAAAAAAAAAATGATGATACAAAAGATGGGAAAGAAATTAAAAAAAAAAAGGAAAAAAAGGAAAAACAAAAAGTTGAGACAAGAGAGAAGGTGTTGGAAGGGTTAGATAGAGAATAGGGACGTGTAAAAGTAAGAAAATATTGTATTTACATCTTGAGTTTTTTAATGTTAGGTTTAGGTTCTAAAACGAAGTAATTTTGTGTATCAAGAAAATAAAAAATTGAATCAGATCATCAATCTAAATTAAATCGGGTCGGAGTTAATTTAGAAGTTGATTAATTTAAATAGTGCTAGTCGATTGAAAATTTAACCCCAAATTTTTTTAAAAAATAAATTAACCTATTTATGAATGATGTTCTAACTCTTTTACAATTATTGTTTGGACTTAAAAATTTTGTACTAAATCCAATAACAAATTAAATATTTAATAATCTATTTTTTTTTTTTTGCTTATTTAATCTTTATTTCTACATGAATTAAATTTCTCAATTACTTATTGGCCAAAAGAATTATCAATTGCTTTTATAAATAAAAAGGGTAAAAATAAAAACTAAATGTAATAATTTATTAAATAAATTAAATGTAAAAAACTATTGAAGAAAATTCCTTTTAATTAAAAGAATTTGACAACATAAAAATTAATATACTTTTATATCATAAATAAAAATATATGTTAAGATATATAATAAAATATAAATATTTTAAAATAATATAAATCAACTTACAAAAACATTTTTATTATCTAATTGGTAAATAAGTAATTTTTATTATTTAAGTTCTATAATTTAAAAATATAATTATGTTAACATCAGTGCATATATTAAAATATACAAAAATAAAAGTTATTTAAATGAATAATTAATATTTATATTTTAAAATTAATTTAAAACTTTTATTAAAAAAAAAAACAAAAAAAAAAATCTCTCAGTGAAGTGAGGTAGCAATCTAGTACTGATAATTTATGACCTCGCAATTACGCCGGTGTATTTCTCTATCAACTTTAAAGCCTAAAGCATAATTGACACGCGTCAAAAAAAATCTAAAGCAATAATGGTGACAGCTCAACTTCAAGTGACATTAGAGTTACCCATGGACAGACACTTTTTAAGGAAGCTTTGGACAGCTCCTCATGGGCATGGCGGTGTTGCTATCTTACACTCAGCCGAAGCATTTTCATTTTATTAGCCAAAGCTTTGAAAAAGGAACTTCGTTTCTCTTTTCCAACAGTTATAAGCAAAATCCTATCTGTCAAATTCCTTAATTTATTTAAGCTAATTAATAATATAATTATTACCATAAATGAATAACCAAATGTAAGCTTTATTAGTCTGCTATAAAGGAAAAAAATAAACAAAAAAAAAGAAATCTTTATTTTTGGTAAATTGATGCTTTTCTTCGTCTTTCGGTCTCTGCATCCAAATTCAAATGTAAAAGCTTTTTAGTGTTCATAACTTGTTCCTCAGCTTCCTGTACATCGTCTGTCTTTACAGGTACGTCGTCCTTTGGAGTTCCTAAGATGAGATCTCTGATCTGTTTTTTCATTTTTGTTTGTTCCAGAATTTATTTAACTGATACTACTGTTTTGAGTTATACTTGTTTAGAAAAATATATATAAGATTGAAATTAATTGAGATCTGAACTGATTCTGAGCTTTAATTCTGCTTAATTTCCTGTGTGGTGATCATTTATCGAAGTGGGTATTCTGTTTAAGGAGAGAAGTGGCTCAACTCAACTCAAGTAGTCAAGTATAACCTACCATTTTAACATAAGACTAGATCCATGGTTTTGCCGTTTACTATTACTTTGTTTCCAATAATTTTTGTCTTTCTTTTTTTTCTTTTTTGTCCTTCGGTATTCTCACCCAAATAGTCAAGTCAAGCTACTTTCTTGATTTCTAGTAGTACACTTAATGCGTATGCTTTTTCTTACTGATCACCTTTCTGTACGTTAAGATGCATACTTGACTTTTGTTCACAATGAAACTGGCTTATTACTTCATAACTTGGAAATTTCGAACTTCTCCTGCAAAAAAAAAAAAAAAAAATCACTAATCCTTCTAGGTTTGGTTGCTTTTTACTAATTTGTGTCACAGGATATAGTCGTTTTTGTATAGATAGTTTTGAGAGTATGGGAGAATTTATATTTTTAAAAAAAGCTAGTTTTATCAATTGACTTTTGCCTTCGGAGGTAATATATATTATTTGTCTTATATATAATGCTTTCCATTGGCTTGTAATTTCTCTGTTTCCTATTGGCATCTCCTCCCACTCCTCTGGGTATTCATGTCATTTATTAGTCAATTATTTTACCACTGATGGTGTGCTTTAATGTTTTTCTAAACTGTGATATTTTGTTGCTTGCAGAGTAACAGATGAAGCTGTATGCAATTCAAAATTGCTGTTAGTAAGAAAAATAATTGGTCAATTTAGTTTTGCTCTTCTTCTATCAAATGTATGTCTGGTTTCTCCAAGGCGTTGAGGAGTGATTAACTGATTTAATAATCGTCTATTGTTGCTTTACATATTCTTAGGTCTTTCTTTGTATTGCATTGGTGCATGTAGTTCTATCATGTAATTAATTGCCTGATTTACTTATTCTAATGTCATTCTTTAAGTTTTTGCTTTGTGCTTGAACTTTTCTGTAAGTGTTATGTTCTTCTACTGCATGAGCTACCACATTATTGATTTGCTTGGAAAAAAATTGCACTCTTTGCACATATTCATGTATCCTGTATGGTTCTAAATATGTAAGAAGTGGTTGTGGATTAGTCTAAATGGAATATCTGATTATTTATACCTTGGACTGGTGAATCTCACCTGTAGTGTGTGTGTATGTGTGTTTGTTCGGGTTTGCAATTCTTTTTTTATGTTGGACATGTAGGGTAATTAAGACTGAGAGCCTTACTCCCTGAGGAGTTAACCCATTGGTTATGCAGTAAATTCTGAGTGAAGTGACTTAATTTTTTTCTTTTTGGCTGAAGAAGTGACTTAAATTGAAATACTCTACAATCTGATATCTATATGCATAAAAATGTAAGCATTGCTTGTATGGTTATGGCTTGAATTGATATCATCTGAGTTAGTTCAAATAGTTTTTAAGAAAATGGGAATGCCGATGTAATTGCCTAAAGAAATAACTAATTTTAAATAAATATAATAAGTTATTTTCTGTTAAATATTGGTTCTAGCTTGCTCATAACATTACTGAATTACTTGCCTTTTAGGATTTTTTTTTTTTTAATTTTTGAAGGGGGGGTGGAGGTGTGCATTTCTTATTTCACTGTGAAATGCTATTGAAAAATCCTCCAAACACTTTTCAACCAACCATAGTAAGGAAAAAAAATGGGGAGGAAAAAGAAAACGACCTAATCAATACCTTAAAGTTGGGGCCCATGCAAGTGTGCTTTTCTGAGGCAATTCATGCTAATCATGCCTATATCTTCAATATATATCTACATATATATATATATATATATATATACACCAGCATACCTTGGGTATTTGTACCACCTGACAGCACATAGATAATGCTTTAAGTCCACTACTAAAATTGCTAGGGATAAAAGTAACATAATTGATAGTTATAAATGTTAAAATGACCGGCCCTTTGTGTTGCCTTCATGATTTGAGGTTTTTGTTATGAATTTGAGGTTATAGGTCCAGAGACTGGTGTTTAGTATTTCGCAACAAAATTGTACATGCCAATAGGCACACTGCAAGATGTGAAGAGCTGGAAGTCTATAAGTGTAAATTATATGAATGACAGGTTTCAATTTGAAGTGTTTATTGTCATCTGAGTTTCATCATCTGAGTTTCATTTTGAACTTGACCTTATAGCTTAGATTCTAAAGGTTGTTAGTCTTTTTAGTTTTTGAACTTTTATGTGCAGTGATCTGCTTATGTATATTTTCCTCCCAACCTATTCATGTTTTATTTTTAGTTGTTATCATCTATGTTCTTAATTTCTATTTATCTTAATACATTCAGAAATAAGCAGAAATGGCAGCTGAGCTGGTCAATTCTGCCACAAGTGAGAAACTGGCTGAGATGGACTGGGCAAAAAACATTGAAATTTGTGAGCTAGTTGCTCGAGATCAAAGGTAGATTTTTTTCCTTTTATTTTTATATCAAATGAAAGTGGCCACTAAGAGTTTTGTTAAACTTGGTGCTTCAATTCATTTTGGGTTGTCTATATTCCATTAGAATTTTTATTTTCCTTGGTTTTGTTTTATGCTTTCTTTATACAGGCAAGCTAAAGATGTTGTTAAAGCAATTAAGAAACGATTGGGGAGCAAAAACCCAAATACTCAATTATATGCTGTATTGGTTAGTATAGGCTATTTTTTGCTCAATAAGAATCTGACCTTATGTTATTCTATAGCTTGTAAATGCATTAACACCTAATTTTTCAGCTATTGGAGATGTTGATGAACAATATTGGTGAAAATGTTCATAAGCTGGTGATTGATACAGGCATTCTCCCTATTCTTGTGAAGATAGTGAAGAAAAAGGTGTAAATTTGTTTCATTTCTATAATTGTTTCCTTTTCACTGATTTCTTACAACTATTATTTTTTTGGCCAATCTTACAACTGTTATTGGTTTTCTTATTATTCTTTCCTTTTTTTGCAGTCAGACTTGCCTGTTCGAGAGAGAATATTTCTTCTTTTGGATGCTACACAGACATCCCTCGGTGGTACTTCTGGGAAGTTTCCTCAATACTATTCAGCATACTACGATTTGGTGGTAGGTATAGACATGAAACATTTGTAACCCCCATACTTTGAACATTTTGATGGGTTAGACAAAAAGTATCCTCTTTGGGAACCTAGGGCTGAGGTTATGAGTTGCATGCAATTTAAAAGCCCTTTTCTTCATTAAGAATAGTAATGATGTTTTCATTAAGAATAGTAATGATGTTAGTGAAAGCCATTAACAGATTCAGTTTGAATCATATGATTGCTGCACTTTATATGTTTATTGTTTATATTTTTTGAATAACAAATCTGTAGCTTAAGCATACACTTTTCATGAGACTATAGTAGTTTAATAGTATGGGTATGTTGTTAGGATTGCTGTTATTGTGATTTTTGTAGTTAATAAGGGAGATGGCATCCATTATACTTCGTTTGTAAGCCAAGTTTTGCTCAACTCTTTCTCAGTAATTTACTTTTGCTAGTTTTTTTATTCAGCAATTTACTTTCACTCATTTTGCCCCTGTTTCTTTGGTTCTATTTATTATATGTGGATTCCACTCCTAAGCCACCTCCTCAACCTACACCATAGACAAACTTCCTTTAAACGTTGATTTGGTTGTTTCTAAGTGATGTAAAAAACGTCTACCACTATTTCACTATCTTTTACCATCTTTTTTTCTCCCCTACCAAGTTCAAAATTTGTTATTTGCCTGCTTCCTTTAAATTTCTTCAACTCTTTAGTCATCAAAATCCTAAGAAGTTGAGTCTCTTAAGTTCTGAAAAAATAGAACAACTTCAACTGCATATCTATCTATTTAATCCAAAATTCTGTTTTACATTAAATGATATGAAAACCTTTTATATTCATTTTTGTTGAATCCATCTTATGTTGATACGTTTTATGAGACATCCAGAATAGTCCATTTTCTTAACACTGTGGTTGGGTTGAGTGGCTGTATGACTGTTAAATATTGATTCTTGGAAGTTATTAAAGATAATGAAAATCATAAGAGCAGGCACTGCTATAGAGTTGAAACAAGTTTGCAAGTAATCATTTAGGAATTATTATTATTTTTACATCTATTTTCTGAAGACATTAATTATTTTTTGTTGGCAAATGAATGGATTTGAAGCAGAGTGAGTTTGTAGAGAATCAAGTATGTGATTGTAAGGTGTATACTTGATGCTGTCATTTTGAGCATATTCATAGCTTCCTAAGATGTTTGTTGTGAAATGCCGCATGAACCAAAAGTGATATAGAAGTGTACGTCTGCTTATGTCCATTTCATGTTTGTCAAGAAATCATGTTATTCATGAGTTATCTTGTAAAAGTTCCAAGTTCTTATTATAGTTACACCGTAGAAGATATTTTAGGACATGAGCAGATATTTAAATTTTCTACTTAGCTTTCTCAGGTTGTAGGGGTGAGCATTAGTCAGTTTAAACTAATTAAATCGACTGAAAACCAAGAATTCAATTAAATCAGGTATTTGGTTTTTTTGTTTAAGGTTTGGTTTAGACAGTTTAGTCAATCGGTTTTGGGTTTTGAATTTTACAAACCGACTGGAAAAAACAATTTTTATAATTAACTATTTAGTAAAATACCCATTTACCCTTACCCAATAACCGTAAAATACCTATTGGATAGCCTTTCACCTCCAGTCCTCTACCCTTTAGTCTCTCTTGCTCTCACAGACTCACACCTTTCTTGAATCCTGCTGCCACTCATATCATGCCCCTGTTGTCTCTCACACTTCTCACGCGTCTCATCTCTCATGGTCAGACTAAGTATACTTTCATTCTTTCGTCCAAGGGGCCTTTCATCATTTCCTTTCTTCTTTTGCCAAGTGACCCAAGATGAAGCCAGATGTGTGCTTCTCCTTTAGTCCTTTTCCTTAAAATCTGATGTGTTATGGATTATTTTGGTGTGGGCCTTTTTTTTTTTATTTTGCTTATTTCTAGTATAATTTAGGAATTTTGTTTACACTTGTGGTTTTGTAGAGGATTACGCTTTGCTTATTTTGATTGATTAATAAAGGTTTGATATATAATGTCAAGTGTTTATCTTGTGAATTTTGCTCGATGGCTTTGCTGAGATAAGAAGGAAACTCAAATGATCATTGAGCTGAATAGTTTTTGATCATCATCAAGATCGACTATGAATTTTGGTTGTGGCTTTTGTAAATAGGCTTGTGGTATATGGATTGTAGGTATGCGTAACTACTATATTTGAGGAAATATGTGAGAATTGAAACCGAAAAAAACCTTGTCAGTTCAGTTTGTGTCGGTTTTTAAGCTTTTGATCGGTCAGTTGGTTTTTATGTAGTTTAAATTGGTTAAGTCGGTTTTTGGGTTTCTACAACTGAATTAACCAAACTGACTCTTTGCTCTTCCCTACATGGTTTTGAGAAAGATGAACAGCTTGGTGCATAGAAACTGTTCCCCTAGTTTCTAGTCGGCTTTTCAGTAGGTTTTTTTCATAACTTTCAATTATCAAAAAGTGTGCCTCCTATGGATATATGCTTTATAAAGTCAGGTGCTTCATCAAATGGCAATTATAATCCAATAATATGTATTTTGATATGTTTTCCTGTCTGTAATATAAAACTCCTGCATAAGAATTTTCTATTGTTTCATTCTTGACAACACGTGTAATTGATGGTTACAGACCTATAGTTCTAGTGAATATGATGGTAACTACATATTTCTGTTTTTACTTTAATCCTGTCAGAGTGCTGGAGTGAAATTTCCTCAAAGGCCTCACACTACAGCATCAAATCCTCCTATTTCACTACCAGTTAAGAATAATACACTTAATGGGGAACTTGCCTCAGCTAGACATGAGGAAGTTGCACGGCAAGCAGAGCCTCAGATTTCTCCAGAGTCCAGGTAGCTTCTTTTTTTCTTTTTTTTTTTTTTCTGTGTTTGTCGTTTGTCTTATCTTTGACTTGTTATTCCATCGTATAAATGGGTTTTTCTTTTTCCTTTTTAGCTATATGTAGTACAGAAGGTTAAAACATGAATTTTTATCTACCTTATCTATTTTGCTCATAGCTCCCCAGATTATAGATAGAGCATAGGAATACATTTGAGCTTCTTTCTTTATTGACTAAAATGCTTTTTTCATTTTGGGGCAGTAGGATATGTTGGTTTTTTTCAGGTC
The DNA here is from genome assembly GCF_047325235.1 of Durio zibethinus. Classification (NCBI taxonomy): domain Eukaryota; kingdom Viridiplantae; phylum Streptophyta; class Magnoliopsida; order Malvales; family Malvaceae; genus Durio; species Durio zibethinus. The sequence goes on from NC_143179.1 coordinate 14,550,935, forward strand.
ATATCTGTATTAGGTTGTGTCACAATTATTCTATTGCCTGGGAAACAAAATTCCTCAAGTCTAATTTTCTTTTACAACAGCATCATTCAGAAGGCTAGCAATGCATTAGAGGTTTTAAAAGAGGTCCTTGATGCAGTTGACGCTCAAAATCCTGAGGTATGGATGATATTTCCATGCCACATGCCTCATGATTGATGTATTTATTTATCCTCGGATGCATGTATGAAATTTTGACCTGCAATATGTCATTTTGACTGCTATGGTATGCTTCTTTTAGGGTGCTAAGGATGAGTTTACACTTGACCTTGTGGAACAGTGTTCATTCCAAAAGCAACGAGTGATGCATCTTGTGATGAGTTCTGAGTAAGGCTTTTTTGAAATTATGAGCACATTATATTTTGAATTCTAAGAAACTACTGACTGTTGTGTTGTACGTGTCCTTCCTGAGTAAAAGGCATGCAGGGAGTGTAAGAGAGAGAGATTTTTACTTTCTTTCAAGTACTTCTATTTGAATGTCAAGGGAACCAATGAGTACAAGTGCTGGCTATATTTTTAAGATATCTTGAGGGAGAGCCTGGATATATACTAAATGGCATGCAGTTCTGTGGCAAATAAGATACCAATGATTGTTTGTGGCTCATTTTGACAAACGGATATACTATCATATGCTAGTAATCCTGGCTTTTTGGAAAGATATATATATATATATTTTTTTTTTTTGTGAAAGTGAAACTGCTTTCTTACAATCAAGTAAAAATTATATGATTATATGCTCATTGTCCAACTTGGAGATCATTTTGTTCTCGTCTTCAAAATGCTAGGATGCATATGGCAAATCCTTTACATTTTTTCAGTGCAGAATTCATATAGAAATCCAGTATTTTGGTATTGCCACTTAGTTGGATGCTGTGTTTTGTTTGTTCAGGGATGAAAAGGTTGTTTCTCGTGCAATTGAGTTGAATGAGCAACTCCAGAAAGTTCTTGTCAGACATGACGCTCTTCTCTCAGGCAAGACTGCTGTTTCAAGTAGGCCAACGTCAACTTTAAATCATTTTGACCGGGAAGAAGAGGAAGAAGAGGAGCCAGAACAACTTTTTAGAAGGTTTGTCTATCTTTCGAAGACTCAAACATTCCTAGAAAATAAGTAAAGCTCCCTCTTTTCTTTTTATCAGTTCTCTTTTTGAGATGATAGTGTTATGTTGGGTGACAAATTTTTCTACAAGGTTAAAGCTAATAGGAAAGGATCCAACTATTATATTTTAGCTATGTTGCTTAGACTTGGGTAAGGTTATGTGTCAGAATGTCTGACTTGTTAATTGCCTTAAATCTAAGACAGAGGGATACCACCACAAAACAATCAAATAGTAGGATACCTGTAGGATACTAGTATCAGGACTCGTTATAAATGTAAAAAATTGAATATATTTATTTGTTTTTAAAGTGACAAAAAAAGAGGATAGAAATGGTTTTTCCTTCTTTTAAAAGGAGAAAAGAAAGAAAATTGTAATGAGCCTTTATTTTCTTTTAATCACAATTGTTTCTTCTTTCTTTCAAGTATTAATCAGTAAATGAGCTTTTCCAACTAATAAAAATGGATATTTGAGTTTGAGCTTAAAAACCTGAACGACCCTTAAAAACTTAGTAGGGCCCAGTTTGCCAAAAGGCTGCAAATCTCATTATACTCTGAGAGTTTATATTTGATGCACGGTCAGTGGATAGTGTATTTGTTTTAAAGGCTTGTAAAAATTTTATGTTTGGTCATTGATAAAATGGTATCATCTGATTCTTTAATAGTGTATAAAATCTATACACAGACCTCTGAACTCCTACTTTAAGCCCTAAATTTTGAAGGTTTCTTTTTGTATTACACTCTTTGTCTGTCTTCCTCTTTCTCTCGTTTTCAGTATTCTGCAACTGTATTTTTTTGGCTGCTGCTCCTTTTTCTTATTCTTTCCAGCAACCATGACCTAAAGTCGCCCACCCATCTTCCTTATCTTCTACTCTCTCTCTCTCTCTCTGTTACCTTCTTCTCTTTCTTTTTGAATTTCCAGCATGCGAGCAGTTCAGTGAAAGCAAGATTTGAGAAAACAAAGTGCTAATTGATGCTAACATCATGCTACCTTTTGCTACCAGTGTGTCTTAAGAAATTTTGCTAGGTCAGAAACATATTCAATATCATGTTTAGGATTGTGTCCTGTCAAGATGGGTGTGCCTCCATTTTTAATGGGTTTGAGCAACATAATATTTAAGTTCTACCATGTCAGTTTAGATGCAATGGGATGTATGAGTAATGGTTTGCACGTGGATCCAAGTATAAAAGGAAGTATACCCTAAAGAAGGATTAACTAAGCATTGCACACAATAGGCAACAAAACACTAGGTTCAAGATTCAAACTCAAGAGTTCTTATACAATGTTAATTTGGGTGACCAATTCTCTCAAAAGCTGAAGCTAGTCGGAAAGGACCCAACTATTCTATTCTTGTTCTAACAGATGGAATATATTGCTGTATAGAGGGATAAGATCTTTTATTTCTTGTTTGTTGATTGTATTGATTGACTAATTCATTCTTTCAATTGCAAAACTTTATAGGATACGAAAAGGGAAAGCATGTGCAAGACCTGAAGATGAGGAGTGCTCTAGAGAGCTGCCACACTTAGGTTTGTTTGGATCACATATTCTTGGAGAAAAAGAAAGGATAAACCGTCCACTTATCCGACCATTGTCCTTGGAACCAACATGTGAAAACAACGCAAATCCTTCGGCTGTTGCAATTCCTCCCCCTCCTGCAAAACACATTGAGAGAGAAAGATACTTTCAGGAGAAAAAGGTTGATGGTTCTGCTGTGGCTGGTCATATGAGAGGCATGTCATTACACAGTCGTAATGCCAGCAGTTCTCATAGCGGGAGCATGGATTTCAGTGACTAACTATAGGTTTGTGTTTTCTCCATTTCTATTTCTGGAAATCTCAGTTTCTATCTTCTAAAAAATGAAGATGGATTTCCATTGCTAGTGCTGTCAGGTGTTGGTGGAAAGAATGACTGAACCTCAAGATATTTAATCATGTAAAATGTTCTTACAATCAGCCTTCTTATTTGGTGGTCATGTGGCTCGTCTTGGAGGGTGGGTGGCCGTTATTGTTATTTTCATTGAGTTGTGGCGTCTAGTTTTTAAAATCCTTTTGTTTCTGAGAGTGACTTTTAAAGACGATTTGTTTGGAGAGAGTTTTAGCACATCTTTGATGGCATGGGTATGATTTTGGACACTTCAGTGTGATGCACATTTTAAGCTTGCATACAAGCGCACAAGGTCTGCTCCCAATTTTGAAGCCAAGGATCGGATATTGCCCATCTGAGTCCCAAGGTTTCCATGATGTTGTTAACGACATATGTTATTCTTCATAAATTTTTAATGTCTTCCATCCAGGCTTTCACATCTAGCCAGTACAACAAATTACAAATAGAAGTAGGGTCACGTCATGCACTGTTCGATTTTCGCTGTTATGGCGTGGGCGGGGCTTTGCGCGGTTTGTGGTGAGGCCAAAAATATTTTAAAATTATGTGTTCTAAATTAAGTGCCAAGATTCAATTTATATGTTATTGAGAGAAGTATTAATTTTACTAGTTGTTAATTTCACGATAAAAGAGTATTTTCAGTAATAAGCATTTTAAAAAGTGGTTTGTGTAGTCTAATAAAAAGTTAATTGTTAAATGATAGTTTAGTTATGTCCATTAAAAAATATGTTCTAATAGTAAATTAATTTATAAAGTTTTCAAAATATAAAATTGTATTAAGAATAATTGTACAATTTTTAATAATGTGAAAATTTTAGTTTTTTTAACAATATTATATTACTATTGTTGTTTTTTTAATTTAGTACATTTAACCTAAGCTTGTATTAATAAAATTTCTATATCCGTAACTGTTTTACAGGTGATTTTAACAAGTCCAACAGGTGACTCATTGCACATACATGATGTAATGCATGAGCATTTAATTTCGGTTGATGAGTGCTTTCAACATTGTATTAGGTTTGATTTGTAAAGCTGTTTCGTTTATATAAGAAAATGTAAGTTTAAATTTCCAATGGATCTTTACAAATTCACGATATAGGTTTCGACTTTTTAGGTGTTAACTAATTTGGATAAATATTAACAATATATTTTTGGTCAACGATCAAAGCTGTGGTAACATTTTTTTATTTCTGAAATTTCTTTTTTTGTCATCCTTTAATCATGTATATTATATTACAAAATAGAAAGTTATTGAATAAAGTATATTTTACGTGTATGTCTAACACTAAAAATAATTCTGGAATTCATTTATATTTTTACAAAATCAAATTTAAAATAGGCCAAATTTTTATATGTGAAATCTGAAAATGTTTAAAATTTTATAAATTATCACAGTTAAAATAATTTGAAAATCTTTAAAATTACTAGTACTTTAAAATTATTTTAATTAGCCATTAAATTTAATTTCTTTTATAATCTTTTTAATTTCAAAATCATGCGTATCTTTTTTATCTCAAGTAATATTTAATTATAATTCTTTATTATTAAGAGCTTTCAAATTGCTATATAAACTCATTTAATACACTTCACACATTCACATCATAGATAAGTTAAAATTCTGCAATAGAACATAAAAGTTTTAGTAGTTTTCATTTGTCCCTAGAATAAGAAGTGTGAGTGAATGTATAAGATGATTGCGAGTAATACTATCCTAAGATTTTTTTAAAATAAATAATCAATTATTTTTATTTATTTTCATAAATCTTATACCTTTTTAGGATCAATTTTAGCATTGAATAGCTAAGGACGTGTTGTCTATTGAATCCAAAATTGATCAATCTTTGTATCGTTTGTATTCTTTTTACGATAAATTTCAATTAACAGTAAATGCTAATTGAGATACAAGTAATAATAAAGATTATAAAAATTTAGATATCGACCTCATCGGATTAATTAAAAATATTTTTAATTTAAGTACTTTTTATCTTCGCATCCTATCTAAAGTTAATCCTATCTAAAGTTAGTTCAATAGAAAGATAAATATAAAACTAAGCTAAGTAAGTTGAAGAAATTATTAAAAAATAGTAGCTAAAATAAAAAGTAAAGAGTTAAACATGAATTAAAATGAAAACTTAATCTAAAAATTAAAAACAGCAAGTAAAAAGTTTAACAAAAATAGTAGCTAAGTGAACATAATCGAAATATAACTAATTTTAACTAATTTCCACTTCTAGCTAAAGAAATTACTAGAAAAATTGTAAGAAATGAATCAAATAGCTATAAATTGTGAAATACAGTAGTTTAACTAAAATAAGAATAGAATTGAAGTGAAAATTAAGAAACAAATATGCAATTTCAAAGAAACATGCAAAACCGAAAATAACTTGCAAATCTGGAAAGCAGAAAATCAAACTAGAAATTTGGATCTAAATTGTGTAAATTGACATGAACATGAAATGGAAATTGCAAAAACATTTAAAGAACTATGAGAGAAACTAAATTGAAGAAGAAAAATTGAAAAGGAAGTGCAAGAATTAACAAAGAAACATGCAGAATCGAAATTGAGTTGAGCTTAGTAACATGAAGTCAAGGAAGAAAAATTAGATCTAGAAGTTTTTGGGAAGAACGAACTGGAACTAAGCTAAGACAAGCTAAATCAATACAATTACAGCATGAATCAATAAAGACATTGCATCACAATGTTGAAATTCAAGCTCAATGAACTAGAATTCAAAACTAGTGTAGAATCTGGAAAAACAAAACTCTTACAAAGAAACTCATCAAAATAGTTGGTAAAAACATGAATTTAATTGTAATCAAATGAGAATTAACAAGTAAACACATAGATTTAAGAGTGTAAAGTGCAAAAATTGCAAACCAAATGTCAAGATGGAGAGAAGATCCTTGATATGCTATCATTCATTCAAAGTCCAACTCTGCCAACCGAGTTCAGTCAAAACTTTAAAGTTAGATCTGGAATTTGAATGAGATTGTCTCTAGATTTTAAGATCTATGTGTTAAAAATCTAAAAAAGAAATGGCTCAAAATGAGTAATTGAGCAAGAACCAATCAAAACATTGTAAAGAGATAAAAAACATGAATAGCCAAACAAATTTGAAGAACACGAGAATTCAATGAAATTTGAACACTAAAACTTAAAGATCTAAACTTTTATTGAAGAAATCATAAAATGTATTGAAAATTAAAGCAAGGAAAGTAAATTGTGCAAGAAAATAAAGGCAATTTTCTCTCCAAACAGCCCTATAAATGAACAAGAAGGAAACTGTTTGGAGAGAAAAGACAATAAATGCAAGGAAATGAAAAAAATGTAAAATCTAAGCTATATCCCTTTTTTTGTCCACCATTCTCCTCTATTTATAGAAAATGGAATGTGCTTTAACCCCTAAAAATGCCAAAAAAAAAATCTAGTAACTACCCTCCTTCTAGAGTCTTCTTCCATAACATCTTTGAAATCTTGTCTTGCTTGTTTGGCTCCATTATCCTCCCTTTCCTTCAAGCATACTTCTCAAGATTCTTTGAGCTCCAAGAAGTCAATATTATAACCAACAGAAAGCCTTCAAATGTTCAACTTAGCAGCTTCAATTGGTCTTTTTTGAATCTCCAAGAATGGCGCCAAAATGCCTTTATCACATGGCAATAGCATCATCATTATTGCATCTTTGCTCTTTCATTTTGGCTCCAATTACAAGTTTACAACAATTTTTTCTTCATTTTGCTAAAAAAATTCAGACCATTAAATGGACAAATTATGTATTATAATCCCTGGAAAAATTATGAAAAATTGCAAATTCAAAATTAGCTTCCAATAACACTAAGACACCTATTACCTTTCAAGCATTTATAAAGATACTACAAAGGTAATAATGCACTAATGAGCTAAAAATATATTTTTCAAATGAGAGATATGAGAATTAAGACTTAAAATAAAATTCCATGAAGTTCAATTAAGCTTAAAAAACATAGAAGAAAGGGTTAAGAATACTCC